>NW_026691144.1:0-300000 GCF_020826845.1 Diceros bicornis minor | reverse complement strand
AATTGATTCTTTACAGGTTACACGAGGCCAAGCAAAACTACTAACTAAAAATATTCCATTTAATTTAGAAAGTAAACTTAGTAGGTCACAGTCATACATACAAGAAGCAATTCATGTTCATGGAATCACAGCAGCTTTTGAATATATGGGAGAAATCAGTACATTTGTTTGAGTGTCACTGAAATATCATAATTTTCAACCTAATGAAAAACCTTAACATTAATAGGTAAATGTACAATGGGATAAACTTACCCATCTTGTCCATCACTAAGTTTCTTGATCACTTGTCACAAAACAAATAAGCTACGATTTATATTACAGCCTTCCTTGAGTTTCACACCTGCATTTATTAAATAAATAAATGAAACTAAAATTTTCCCCTGTACTAGATTATGAACTTACTTATCAGTAGGTTATGAGAGAAATTAGAAACTGCAGGGTCAGATGCTACAGTCTGGGCTTCAGATTAGATCTGCACCCACCTTTATTACCACAGGTAGCAGGCACTCTCTCTCTCTCCCTCCCACCTGTTATGTGAATCAGAAAGGCTCTCACCAGAGAAACAGCAAGAAGAAAAAGATGACTAAGAAAAGATTAAGGAGAGAAAGCCATGTCCTAAAAGAGCCCTGCTAACTCCTCAATTCAAATCTATTTTTCCAAACCCCCAAATATACGCAACTAATGACTTACAACCAAATTAGTTCCTAGCAGCTCACAACCAAACACATTCTTATTTTTAAACTATTAATATGCCCACATGGCTCAAACAAAAGCACATGGAAAAAGCCCTCTCTCACTTTTACGCTCTTTTCATTCAGTTCCTGTCCCTCTATCGGGAAACCACTGTTATTAGCTTATTCTTCTGGAGATTTTTAGAAATACAAGTTCATATATATTAAGTTTTCCCCTTTCTTTTTTAAACAAATAGTAGCATACCATACACACTATTTTGCACTTTGCTTTTTTCACTTGGCAACATACCATATATCTTATTGGTAAACATTGGTCTTTCTCATTCTTTTTTATAGAATGGAATATCATTGTATGGGTCTACCAGAATGTATTCACCCAGCAGCCTGCTGAGGGACACGCAGGTGTTCAATCTACCCTGTACACAAAAAATACTGCAAGAATCATTCCGAATAGCGATTATCTCACAGGTGCCTTAGTCAGCTATTGCTGTAATATTGCTGTTACCAAGCCAGCTTAAAACAACAGGCATTCATTTCCCATTCACAGGTCTGAGGAGCCACTGCTTTGGTGAGTACAGGCCATGCTCAGCTGAGTGTCTCTATGTCAGGTTGCAGAAAATTAACACAGAGAGAGGCTTGACACCTTTACGGTTCTGAAGCTTCCTATCCAAGTATACTTTTCCATTTGTTTAAGTGTTCGGTTATGTCCTTCAGGTCTGTTTAAAGTTTTCTTTATTTTGATCTTGGGCAATTTTTGCTGAGTTTCTTCTCAGGTATTACATCTTCTAAGTCATTATTGTAAATGGGATCTTTTTGTACATTAAATATTCCAACAGGTTGTTCTATTATGAGTTATTCATGTCTGTACATTAATTTTGTACCCTGTCACCTTTCTGAATTTCCTTACTGATAATGGTGTCCATGGTACTCTCAGGAGCTTTCCAGCTATAAATCTCATACAGAGTTTTAGCATTTTAACTGATGCTATAGCAGCCCAAAGAATATAATTAACCAGAAAAGGAAGCTGCTCTTTATGTTAAAGACTTTTTATCACAAAATTATCACCATTACCTTATTAGTTTCTAAAATGCCTGCTGCCATTTGTATTCTGTAAAAGAACAGCAGGACATTCAGACCAACATATTTCATGAGTTTTCATTACCTTCAGCACCTGTTTTTTCAGCTCTTTCCCAGCCTGCAAGAACAACCAAATTCTGTAAGAGAGGAAAATAAAACATTAGGAAGGGTAACTTGAAAATAATAAAATCCAAACTACCAAAAGAACGTTTTTAATCCATGGCTTATCTGAATACCCCGTGTTTCCTAGTCTCTCACCCCACTCTTTAGGCCTTCCCTTGTCTGAGTCAAACTGACCTCTACACCTTGTTCCTTCTTTATAACGCATCCTCTATAATGTTGCCAGAATAGTTTCACTTTCTTGCACCAAGTTCAAAATCTTACCATGGTGAACACAGTTCTCCACAATCTGGTACTTGTGTTGCTCTAGCCTTATTCCTGGCCATCTCTTACTCTTAACTCTGGATGAGCTCCTGACTATGCGCTCCACAACTCATGTACTGTTACACTTTGCCATTCCGTTTGTTTAGCTAGTTCTGACCTTCTAGTCCACCCCTACTCTCTATTCAGCACCAAAGGCACATGTTACCTTCTCAGTGTAGCTTTGCCAACTTTATCTTTTTTCCCCCACACCTTGAATGAACTGCTCTTTCAACTGTGTACCCAGAGATCTTTACAGATATGACTTATTATTATAGCCCTTACTGTGTTGTGCTAGTCATTTATGTCTCTGACTACACTGTAGCATCTTTAAAAGCATGGGCCTCTCTTTAATTTCACAAATTTTGCCGAAACAAGTGACCTCCTGTCCTGTTCCAGGCAGCATGTCAGGTGCTGGGACATGGCAGTGAGCCAGACAAAGAAGGACCCTGCGCTCAGAGAGCTCACATTCTGCATGGGGTGGGATGGGGGAGAAAGTCAGTGAGAGGAGAGAAAAAGACAAATAAGCAACATATCACCATGAGGGTAATACAGACAATTTAAACAGAGTGCCAGAGGAGGGAAGAGGAGAGGTCAGAGTATGTTCTTAGGATTGAGTGGCAGGAGAAGGCTTCCTATTTAGCTAAAATGTGCAGTGACAGAGAATAGGAAGCCAGCCAAGCAAAGACCAAGGGACCCAGACTCCCAAATAAAGAACAGCCAGCACACCCAGTCACAAAGCAGAAATGAGCTTTGTGTGTTCAAGAAAGAGAAAGGGCAGCATGGCAGCGTTGGTGAAGCAGAGATGGGACAAGACAGGGTAAGAGAAGTAGGAAGGGCTCAGATTATGTAGGGCTTTGTAGGCAAGAGTAAGAACTGGATTTTCTAAATGCAATGGGAAGCCATTAGAGGGATTGAACAAGAGAGTGACATATCTTGATTTAACTTTCTGAAGGGTCACCTGTGGGCCCTGGGTGGAGAACAGATTGCAGAGGGGCAAGAGTGGCAGCAGGAGCCCAGTCAGGCGGCTTGTGCAGAAATCTGAGTGGAGATGACCGTGGCTTGTGCTGGGGAGTGTGCAGTGGAGACGGTAAGTATGGAGGGATATCTTCTCTATTCTTTTCATCTCAGAGCTCAGCACTGTGCTCAGAACAGGGCAAAGGCTCAATAAATATTCTTACTGCATTAAAAGGAAGTCAGAGATTTAAATTACTTCTCTCTGTGGAGACTTCCAGGGATAAGCAGGTCATTATACACTTCTGCTTTATAGTCCTATCTCAGATACTTCTTTCCTCAAAATATTCAAAGAAATTTGATGTTTCTTGTACAGTATCTACCACAGATGACCTAGATACATAATAAAGGGGTGAAGTGGTGGTGAAGGCAGCATGAACTAAGGTATAAAGATGGGAACAATCATTAGTGTTCAAAGATACCAAGAGGTCCAATCTACCTTTAAGGGAGGAGCTCAGGTGGAGCAGAAGGATGTCAACTTAGACTGGTTAAGACTGGACAGATCTTGTTAAGGAAGTGATGCAACAGAAGTTTAGCCACATTAGAATTCTGTATATTGGACTGAAAAAGGAAAACCAGGTCGTGGAGGCCAGGTCCAGTGGAATGATACAGTAATTCAAGTGAGATGAGGACTTGGGTATGACACCCATGGAAAGCTAAAGGGTGGAATCAATAAGAAATGGCGATGATGGGAAAAAAGGGAAGGCAGAAAAAGATGAGGCAAAGCTGACTTGGGTTTCCAGCCTAGATGACCAGGATAATGCTGAAACTACTGGAAAAAAGGAATATTCACCATGGTAACAAAAAATAACTTGGTTTTAGTAACACTAAAGTTTGAGCTAACAGTGGGACACAGTTATAATCTTTAGGAAGATGTGAATGAGAACTCAGAGATCTAGATACAATAAAAACTCGGCTGTCATCAAAAGAGAAATGCTAACATAAAGTCAGAGGGCAAGCATGGGAAGTAAGAAAGGCCACAGAACACTCCTGTGTTGTTGTTAGGAGGGTAGGAAAAAGAAGCCACAGAAGCGAACAGGGAAGGATCAGAGCTAAGAGAACCTGGATATTATTCTCCCAGAAAGGCCAGGAGACATTCAAACCAAGGCCCCCTCCAAAGAGCCAGAAAACGACTCTCTGGGAAGACTGCATTCCAAGAAGATACCTAGAGTGAATGGGAGTCTGGAGGGTTGGACTTGATGGTATCTAAAGTCCCTAGATAATAGAGCATCAAAGAACATGAGAAAAGTCCAAAAATGGATCACTGAATAAGTCAAGAGTATTAAAGCTAAATTATTAAAAGTTAAAATTTCACTGAAATATCACAGGCCAGGTTTGGGAAACAAAACAGAAGTTAGGTTTTGTAGCATTTTTTGTTGTTAAATTAAAGCAGGACTAGACTATTGAAATAAATATTATACTGCGTAATAAAATAACTGAGGTGAACTAGAATTAGATATTTAATTAAGACTCTGACTTTTCAAAATCTAAAAGTGAATAAACATATTATAGATTTATTACTTTTTTCCCTGAAGTTTTCAAATCAAACAGAATAATCTTAAATCATATCCCACATCAAGCTAAAGAATTTAGTCCCTGAAGACAGAGAATAAAGCAATAATGGTAAGGAATAGGAAGGAAACACAAAAATGAGAGATAATTGATACAGTGCAACAAAAAGGAAATGGGGGTTTACTTATATGGAAAGAAGGAATATTTGTATAATGCTTATATTCACTTATTCAACAAACAAGTATTGAAGATAAACTAGGTACAATGTGCTGAGGCTACAAAGATGAATGAGATATCACCCTTCTCTGACGGATTTACAGCATAAACATTGTGTTTATAATCTAAAATTTATTTTCTTATTGTACCTAAAAATGAACTTGAACATGTGATTTATTTATAACCATCCACGTAGGTATTTGTTGATTTCCCAAGTCTCAATTCTATTGGCTGAAACTAAATAAATAATAAAAAATATCCGGAGAGAAGTCAAGATGGTGGCATAAGCAGACTCTGAACTCAACTCCTCCTGGGGACACAGACAATTTACAACTACTCATGGAAAAATTACCCCTGAGAGAGAACTGAAAACTAGATAAGAGGAACTCCTGCAACAAAGGACAATCGTAATTGAGGTGGAAGAGGCAGAAACTCCCTTCTGGAGAGAAAAAAATGACACCTTCACGAGCTGCAATGCTTCACAGCCACCCGGGAGCAGCCCAAAGGTACACAGCTCTCCCTGGAGGAGCGGGGCCCTGAGCCGGGGAGCGCCCCTGCTCTAGGCACTTCGTGGACCCAGCACAATCGAGGTGAGTGGCATAATATCTGACTTTGCCTCCTACTAAAACATTGGGGAGTACCCCCCATAAAAGCTGGTTCACGAAGAAATTAAAACCGACGTTTAGAGGGCCCACGCGCAAACACACCCGTTTCAGAAATCAACATAAAATCACCAGAAAGAAAGGTGCACAGTGCTTTGGTGAAAACAGACTCACCTGATAGGCTCTGAGTGCATCTTAGTGAGAGGTGAGACCTCTCCAGGAACTGGGACATTGCCGGCGGCCATTGTTGTGGCCTGGTGTGGGCGTGCTGACACAGACACCATTGGAGTTCTCCCTGGGGCCTGCTAGCCCAGGGTCTGTCCCCCTACTAGAGCACCAGTTTAATCCAGCTCAGCCAGGGCAGGCAGCCCACCCTGTTGTTGGCCCCACCCAGCAACAAGCCCTCAGGCAACTTGTGGGCCTGCATACATTGGTGACTGGATTCTCTGCAGCCTGGTGACCAAGCCCACTTCTGTGGGGCAGGGCGTTCACAAGGAGTAGGTGGAGAGTGTGGGGCAGTGGTGGAGTGTGTGGTGCGCCCACCATGGAGAGACTGGGTCCACTTCAGGAGGTTGCGCACATGGGCCAGGACTGTGTTGACTGTGTGTGTGGACCTGTGGGCGGTGGGGCTTGTCAGCTGCAGAAGACTTGTGCTTCCCAAAGACCCATATAGGGGTTTTGCCCCACTTTCCGAAGCCTGAAACAATTGGGTGCTCCCATGCCTGAGGCCAACCCCACCCAGCTGCAATCCTCAGAGAGCTGACAAGAGACTTAAAAGCTGGAGGCTTGTAGCAATTGTGAGCCCCTGAGCCTAACAAACTGCCATGCTGGGGGCCTACTCACTTAAAAGAAATACTGCAAACTAAATGTGGTGTTAGAACTTGCAGCCAACTGTGCTGGGGCTTCCCACACCTGATAAAGAGACTGAAGTGCCCACAACAACTACATAACTCAGCCTCTCTGGGCGCCTACAGGGAGAACAAACATACCACAACAGAAGGACACACGTAGCCCACATAGCGGTCACTCCTGGAACATTGAGAACTGAGGGAAGCACACTGCAGGCCTGCTAAGGCATCACTTATATAAGGTCACCTATCCAAGTGCAGGGCATGTAGCTGACCTAGCTAATACACAGACACGAGCACAGGAAAAGTGGAAAAATGAGAAGGCAAAGGAATACCTTCCAAGTAAGGGAACAGGACAAAACCGCAGAAAAGGAACTAAGTGAAACAGAAATGAGCAAGCTACACGACAGAGAGTTCAAACAAAGAGTGTTAAGGATGCTCACTGATCTGGGGAGAAGAATGGATGAACTCAGTGAGAATGTCAAGAAAGAAATGGAAGATATAAAAATGAACCAATCAGAAATGAAAAATACAATACTAGAAATGAAAAATTCACTAGAGGGACTCAAAAGCAGAGTTGAGGAAACAGATGAACGGATCTGCGAGCTGGACGAAAGACTAGAAGAAATTACCCAAGCTGAACAGGTAAAAAAAAAAAAACAGAATTAACAAGAGTGAGGACAGTCTAAGGGACCTCTAGGACAACGTCAAGTGCACTAGCATCCGAGTTATAGGTGTCCCAGAAGGAGAAGAGCGAGACAAAGTGGCAGAGGATCTATTTGATGAAATAATAGATGAAAACTTCCCTAACCTAAGGAAGGAAACAGACATCCAGGTACAGGAAGCACAGAGAGCACCAAAGAAAATAAATCCAAAGAGGTCCACACAAAGACACGTCATAATTAAAATGTCCAGAATTAAAGATAGAGAGAGAATCCTAAAAGCCCCAAGAGAAAGACAAGTTACGTACAAAGGCAACCCCATAAGTCTATCAGCTGACTTCTCAGCAGCAACCTTACAGGCTAGAAGAGAGTGGCACCACATATTTAAAGTGCTAAAAGGGAAAAACTTTCAGCCAAGAATACTCTAGCCAGCAAGGTTATCATTCAAAATGGAAGGAGAGATAAAAAGTTTCCAGACAAAAAAATTAAAGGAGTTTGTCACCTAAAAGCCAGTGCTAGAAGAAATGTTAAAGGGGCTGATTTGAGGGGAAAAGAGAAGACCACAAATAGGAAAAATTATCTATTTCCATGATAAGAGAGTAATGGATACAAATGCACAAAAAAGAGGTTAGATATGATACCAAAAACATAAAATGAGGGAGGAACGGAGTTAAAGAGTAGAGCTTTCAGACAGAGGTCAAACTAAAGAGACCATCAATTCTGTATAGAGGTCTACTAAAACACTGAGAAAAAAAGTTAAAAAATGGCAGTAAGTACATACTTATCAATAGCTACTTTAAACGTCAATGGACTAAATACTCCAATTAAAAGGCGTAGGGTGGCTGTTTGGATAATAAAACAAGACCCATATACATGCTGCATACAAGAGACACACTTCAGACTTAAAGACACTCACAAACTGAAAGTGAAAGGATGGAAAATGATACTCCACGCAAATGGCAATGAAAAGAGCGCTGGGGTTGCAATACTCATATCAGACAAAATAGACTTGAAAACAAAAACTGTAAAAAGAGACAAAGACGGTCAATACATAATGATCAAGGGAATGATCCAACAAGAGGATATAACACTTGTAAATATTGACGCACACAACATAGGAAAAGCTAAATATATAAAGCAATTATTAACAGACATAAGAGGAAAAATAGACAGTAACACAATAATAGTAGGGGACTTTACCACTCCACTTACACAAACGGATAGATCATCCAAACAGAAGACCAATAAGGACACACTGGCCTTTAATGACACACTAGAACAGATGGACCTAGTAGATATACACAGAGCATTCCATCCAAAAACCGAAGAATACACGTTCTTTTGAAATGCACATGGAACATCCTCCAGGGTTGATCACATATTATGTCACAATACAAGTCTACATAAATTTAAGAAGATTGAAATAATACCAAGCATCTTTTCCGACCACAATGGTATGAAACTAGAAATCAACTATAGGAAGAAAATCAGAAAAGCCACAAATAGGTGAAGATGAAACAAAATGCTACTGAACAACGATTGGGTCAACGAAGAAATCAAAGAAGAAATCAAAAAATACCTGGGGACGAATGAAAATGAAAATAAGACATGCCAGAATGTATGGGATACAGCAAAAGCAGTACTAAGAGGGAAGTTTATAGCAATACAGGCCTAGCTCAACAAGCAAGGAAAATCTCAAATAAACAATCTAAAAATGCACCTAAAGGAACTGGAAAAAGAAGAACAAACAAAGCCCCAAATCAGTAGAAGAAGGGAAAAAATAATAATCATTGCAGAAATAAATGAAATAGTAACTACTAAAACAGTAGAAAAAAATAATAAAACCGAGAGCTGGTTCTTTGAAAAGATAAACAAAATTGACAAAACTTTAGCTAGACTCACCAAGAAAAAAGAGAGAAGGTTCAAATAAGTAAAATCAGAAATGAAAGAGGAGAAATTACAACAGACACCTCAGAAATACAAAAGAATAAGAGGACAATATGCAAAGCTATATGCCAACAGATTCAACAATCTGGAAGAAATGGATAAATTCTTACAATCATACAACCTTCCAAAACTGGATCAAGAAGAAATAGAGAATTTGAATAGATCAATCACCAGTAAAGAGATCGAAACAGTAATCAAAAAATCTCCCCCAAAATAAAAGTCCAGGACCAGACGGCTTCCGTGGTGAATTCTACCAAACATTCAAAGAAGACTTAATACCTATCCTTCTCAAACTCTTCCAAAAATTTGAGGAGAGGGGGAAGCTCCCTAACTCCTTCTACGAAGCTGACATTACCCTGATACCAAAACGAGACAAGGAAAACACAAAAAATGAAAATTATAGGCCAATATCAGTCAGGAACATCGACACAAAAATCATCAACAAAGGAGCAAATCGCATACAACAATACTTTAAAAAGATTATACACCATGATCAAGTTGGATATATTCCAGGGATGCAGGGATGGTTCAACATTTCCAAATCAATCTATGTAATATACCACATTAATAAAATGAAGAATAAAAATCACATGATCATCTCAATAGATGCGGAGAAAGCATTTGACAAGATACAGCACCCACATATGATAAAATCTCTGAATAACATGGGTACAGAAGGAAAGTACCTCAACATAATAAAGGCCATACACGACAAACCCATAGCTAATATCATCCTGAATGGTGAAAAACTGAAAGCTATCCCTCTAAGAACAGGAACCAGACAAGGATGCCCACTCTCACCACTCCAATTTAACATAGTACTGGAAGTCCTAGCCAGAGCAATCAGGCAATATAAAGAAATAACAGGGATCCAAACTGAAAGGAAGAAGTGACACTCTCACTATTTGCAGATGACATGATTTTATATATAGAAAACACTAAATAATCCACCAAAAAACTTTTAGAAGTAATAAACGAATATGGTAAACTTGCAAGATACAAAATCATCATAAAAAATCAGTTGCATTTCTATACACCGACAACAAAGTAGCAGAAAGAGAAATGAAGAAGTCAATCCCATTTGCAGCAAAAAGAATAAAATACCTAGGAATAAACTTAATCAAAGAGGTGAAAGATCTAGTACACCGAAAACTATAAAACATTGCTGAAAGAAGTTGAAGAAGACACAAAAAAAGGGAAAGATATTCCCTGCTCTTGGATTGGAAGAATTAACATAGTTAAGATGTCCATACTTCCTAAAGCAATCTATAGATTCAATGCAATCCCTGTCAAAGACAGGGACAACATTTTTCACAGAAATAGAACAAAGAATCCTAAAATTTATACGGAACGACAAGAGACCCTGAATAGCCAAAGGAATCCTGAAAGAAAAGAACAAAGCTGGAGGTATCACACTCCCTGATTTCAAAATATACTACAAAGCTATAGTAACCAAAAGAGCATGGTACTGGCACAAAAACAGACACACAGATAAACAGAATAGACTCAAAAGCCCAGAAATAAAACCACACATCTATGGATAGCTAAACTTCAACAAAGGAGCCAAGAACATACAATGGAGAAAAGAAAGCTTCTTCAACAAATGGTGTTGAGAAAACTGGACAGCCACATGCAACAAAATGAAAGTAGACCCTTACCCTACACCATACACAAAAATTAACTCAAAATGGACTAAAGACTTGAATGTAAGACCTGAAACTGTGAAACTTCTAGAAGAAAACATAGGCAGTACGCTCTTCAATATCAGTCTTTGCAACATATTGTCAAGCACCATGTCTAACCGGGCAAGAGAAAAAATAGAAAAAATAAACAAATGGGACTACATCAGACTAAAAAGCTTCTGCACAGCAAAGGAAACCATCAGCAAAACGAAAAGACACCCTAAAAATTGGGAGAAAATATTTGCAAACTATACATCTGATAAGGGGTTAATCTCCAAAATATATAAAGAACTCATGCATCTCAACAACAAAAAAAAATGAACAACCTATTTAAAAAATGGGCACTCATATGATATTTGACCTTCTCCCTCTGACTTATTGGACATTGCGGGTATTATGGAAAGTGAAATAAGTCAGAGGGAGAAGGTCAAATACCGTATGATTTCCCTCATTAAGTAGTAGATAATAACAACAACAAACACATAGAAACAGAGTTTGGATTGGTGGTTACCAGAGGGGAAGGGGGGAGGGAAGAGGGTGAAATGGATAATTCGGCACAAGTGTGTGGTGATGGGTGGCAGTTGGTATTTGGGTGGTGAACATGATGTAATCTATGCAGAAATAAAAGTAGAATGATGTACACCTCAAATTTATACAATGTTATAAACCCATGTAACTGCAATAAACAAAAAATTTAAAAACATAAAAATAAATTTAAAAAAATGGGCAAAAGACCTGAACAGACATTTCTCCAAAGAAGATATACAGATGGCCAACAGGCACATGAAAAGATGTTCACCATCATTAACTATCAGGGAAATGCAAATCAAAACAACAATGAGATATCACCTCATGCCCGTCAGAATGGCTATAATTAACAAGACAGGAAACAACAAGTGTTGGAGAGGATGTAGAGAGAAGGGAACTCTCATACACTGCTGGTGGGAGTGAAAACTGGTGCAGCCACTATGGAAAACAGTATGGAGAGTCCTCAAAAAATTAAGGCTAGAACTACCATACGATCCAGCTATTCCACTGCTGGGTATTTATCCAAAGGACTTGGAAACTCCAATGCATAAAGATACATGCACCCCTGTGTTCATTGCAACGTTATTCACAATAGGAAAGACCTGGAAGCAACCTAAGTGCCCATCAAGGGACGAATGGATAGGAAGATGTGGTATATATACACAATGGAATACTACTCAGCCATAAGAAACGATGAAATCCAGCCATGTGTGACAACATGGATTGGCATGGAGGGTACTATGCAAAGTGAAATAAGTCAGAGGCAGAAGGTCAAATAGCATATGATCTCACTCATTATGTAGTAGATAATAACGACGACAAACAAACACACAGAGACAGAGATTGGATTGGTGGTTACCCTAGGGGAAGGGGGGAGGGAGGAGGGCAAAAGGGATAATTAGGCACATGTGCGAGGTGATGGGTTGTAATTAGTATTTGGGTGGTGAATGTGATGTAATCTATGCAGAAATAGAAGTATAATGATGTACACCTGAAATTTACACAATGTTATAAACCAGTGTTACTGAAATAAACAAAAGTATCCCCATATTCCATCACCACTTTAACTTTCAAATGTGAATAAAAAAAAAAAAAAAACCCAAACCCATTTGCTTACTGGTTAGGAAAGGCCTCAACTCCTACAGTCCTTACATCTAAATTGTAGGAGAAGGCAGCCATAAAAGAACAGGAAGAAAGATCTCTTGAATTCTTCCTACATGTTAACTAGTCATCTCGTGCTACAGATGAGAATAAACTACCAATTCATAGATGTTTTTGCCTATTTAGTTCAGTTAACAGTTCTTATGAAACCAAAGATCCAGCAGCTGAATTAAACTTTGCTTTGGTCTGTAGAGTACATCATCATGGTTCATCAACACTCACCAAATGGGACACCTTGACAGATCCTTCACAATTAGAGGGTTCATCTTTCTCTCTACTTTCCAAAATCTAGACAGAAATGGCAACTTGTAGAAAAATTAGTGTATTCTTAATTGGAAAGACCAAGTAGAGAGAAAATTACCTACCATCCTAAAAATAGCATGAGAACGACTGCTTCTCTGATTCGTTTTCGTAACTCTATAATGTCTGTTCTCTGTAAAAATGAGTCACATTTCAGCTACATACATTAAAATGCAAAGAAAAACATTAACTTTTATTTTAACTTAAGAAAGAAAAGTGTGGTTTGAAGCCTAAATACATTCAACTGAATAGTTTTTATAAATGTTTTGAAGAAACACAGCATAAAGTCTTACTTTCTCCCTTTGTGATCCACTTCAAAGCCATTTCTGGTGTATAAACAACTTCCTCTGTGAGATCACCCACATACGGATTCCTCTGAAACAAGGTTAATGATTGGAAGAGTAGAGAAATAGAAGTCACTTAAAAGTTTGCATCTCAAAAAGAAGGTGCAAACTATTACAGCATTCATTTGTGGAAAGTAAAAGTGGGCAATGGGGACCATTACTCTGTAAAAAAAATAACAAGTAAGCCTATGATATTTACAATTTATTTCCTATACCAAAGCACACCAAATTCTAACTTCATCTTATTCTTTTTAGACACTTACACAAAGGTATTACAGCTGTCAATATTTAAAAACGATACATATCCCTTAAAAGATGAGCTCTATGAACACAAGTAAGAAGACAAAAAACAAATCACAGAAACAGGAGACACTTTAAAAAATATGGAAATTAAAGGTAAACGTTCATGAACAATAATCTCATTAAGTCAGTCTATTTGTTGAGCCACTCTCTTAACTCTGTTACTCACACTGAAGTCTTCTCGAATTATTAAAGGTTTCATTTTTTGAGTGTCACAGAGTAAGTCTGTAATGGTTTCATTGTATATCTCCATGTAAGACACACGTAAGAGAAATTCCCTATCAGGAAACTAGAATAAAAAATATGTAAAAACGTCAGAGATCATCCAATTACGAAAACCTATTACTGAATGCTTATGTGCTCTTATTAAACATTAAAATATTCTTTGAGAAGTTATCTTTGTAAAATAAACAAAAAACAAAACAAAAAAAGCCCCTATGGTTCTACATCGAGAAAAATAAACACAAATATAAATGCATTGTTTTGGAAATAATGAAAATATAGTATTATAGCATTAGAAGAGGAGAGTGCCTAGCCCAACTCTTTAAGCTTAAAATAAAACCCTACCAATAGATGTTCAAATAAGAACCTTAAAAATCATCAGGTTGCCTATCCTGGTCTCCTAACCATATCGACCCTCTCCTGCTCCTTAATGATCACTGGCAGCTATTCAAAGGCAGTGATAAGACTTCTTGTTTCTCAATGCCCACTTTTTAGCAGGCGTATTACTGCTTCAGGATGCAAGGGAAAGAATGAAAGAAGTTTAAGCTCTATAAAGTCAGTTTGTGGGGAAAAGTGAATCTATGCTCTGCCTTTCTTCTTTCCCTGTGGATAACCAAGAGAGAACTGTAAGCATACTTCCTTTCACCATGAGAAGACATTACTACTTTTACCTGTATGTACTAGAAATTTAGCTACTTACCTTCTTAACTTTGTTGAAAATGTCATGAATTGCCCTGGGGATTATTCCTAAATCATCTTTGGAACCGATCATGGTATATGTTTTGCCTGAAGCAGTCTGCCCATAGGCAAATATAGTACCTGCAGAAACAAAACAGACACACGCAAGAATAAAAATGAATCTAGAGTGTGTAAAACTATCAATACTGTTGAACAGACACCGAAGACTAAATAAAGCATTTCTGCAGTGAATACAAACCATTGTAGCCTTGCATGGCAGAGTCTATGATTGGTACTGCTATTTCTTCATACACATTTTCAGTCGATTCATTATTGAGAAAGACACGATCTAAAAAAAACAAAAACACAGAAGTTAAAGCAAACAAATCAACTATGCATTCATTCTGAATTAGTAGTTGCCCAAAGAAATAAAATTGTCAGAATATGGTATGATAAAATATTTGTCGCAATATTTTCTTCAACTTAGTAGTCCTCTGAAAAGACACTTCTCTATAAGGTAAAATGTGTTGGTTCTCACACACAAAAAAACACAAGTCAGTTATCCTATGTGCTTTCAAGAGGGAGTAAGGCACAGTGGCTGAATGTGGGGGTCTGGAATCTGACTGTCTGCGAATCTTGGTTCTGCAAGTAAGTACAAGCTGTGTGAATTTGGGCAAGGTGGTTGATGTCTTAGTGCCTAAATTCCCTAACCTGTAAAATGAATACATATTATCTTCCTTATAGAATTACTGTGAGCCTATGGTTAATACTCGGGAAATGTGAACTATTACTAGTCTTTGAGAAATTTTAGTGTTTATACCATGTCTAGCAAGAAGGCCTGGCTCAAACTAAACCAGGAAATGCAGACATTTGGAAGAAAAGTACTGAACGAAGCTGAGGGGTTACAGAGAATGGCCGGTTGGCTGGCTGCTGAAGGCTGGGTTTAGGGCAGCATTTGCACTGATGAATCCACTAGTCCAGGATGCAGTTTCTGTTTTTGTAAGTGCATCAGGAATGGACCACTCTTTCAGTGGTGGCCTCACATTAGAAAGCTTGCAAGAATGGATTTGTAAATCAGGAGGGAAATGTACAGACCATCTTGAGAAACTCAGTGATGACACTGCTCGCACCATGACCACATATCTGCCCTTGTAGGTGGAACCATATGGAGAGCCAAAGTGCCATTGGAAAGCTGTTGGGGTCCTGATTTCAGAGCAAGGACAGATGGCAGGATTATTCAGATCTCAACGCCAACAGCTTCAGACAGGTGGGTGAGTCCAAATCCTTTGTGAGCATGCACGGCCACTGACAACCTATAGTACTTGAGTCTGAATGCCTGTGTATCCCTTGTTCTTGTTTTTCTAATCTCTAGCACACACTGTTTTACCTTTTTAAAAATTATGTTGATACTATCAAATAGTCTTTTAGCAGGAATCATTTTTTAACCTATACATCTTTGCTCCAAAGCCTTATATGCTGGGTTTCTAGTGTAACACTAACTCGACAACCTAAGCACTCGTACTCCTAAGGTTGTTGAGAGGACCTCACTGTCCTCTACGGTGCCTAAGTGGAAACATGGTAGTGTGGCTGGAACATAGATCTGACTCCCCCATCTGCTGGCTGTGTGACTTGTGTATCAGTTCCTCATTAAAATGGGAAGGTACATATTGCACAGGCTGGTTAGGAGAAATAAATGAGTTAATATACATGAAGTGCTTAGAATGGTGTCTGGCACATTGTCAGCACATATATGTGTGGGAAATCAATACACAAATCAGCCTAGCCAATGTTGAGGGCCTCCAAGTCCCTTTCTCCCAGCTGGTTCTCACTCATCCTGCAGGCTCCAGGGTAAGTGGTACCATTTCAGACACCTAGACTAGTTAGACCCCCTGCTACAAACTCCCACAAAGCTATGTCATCACGAGTGTAATTAGTTGTTGAAAGCCTTTCTTCCCACCATATGATAAGCTCCACAAAAGTGGTGGTAGGTCCCTGCTGTATTCTAGCAAAGAAGGAATATCTTCACTATTTATTCTGTCAAGAGTTTTCCTGAAAATAATTGTGGAAAGAATATACTAAACTGAAACATCTTAAAGATGACTCGACATTAAGCAACAAATTTTGGGCTTACAGAGTCTTAGGCCACAAATACACTAACAAATAAGAGGAACAGTGTTAGTTTCAGTCATAAGGCACTATGACTATAATCGTGTTTTAAATATCAATTTATTACCTTACTTATCATATGTGATAAACAATTTTTTAAAATTTCCACTGAAGGAGTTTACGGAAGGCTTAGTCTGATCTTTAATGACAAATGCAGTATTATTGAAAAGCCTTTTGTACTCAATAGAAAAGAATAATACGTTACCGTTTGATGCTATTATAAGCTTACCAAAATTGAAGGATATACTTCCATCAACTTGATAAATAGTATTATTGTCAGTTTTCCAGTGATCTTGCATAGCCCCTCCAAGAGCTTCTTTCCTAAAAGAATAAAAACAGTGCATTTTAATACAACTGGTTTTGAAGTCATGTTACATGAAAGAGAATTTAAAAGATTTCATATGCTGAAGAATATTCCAAAAGATCTTAATGACCTATACTATATACAAGAGCCATGTGGAAAGTCCCCCGTTGAGGGGTCAGCACTTTTAAGTGGGGTTTCAGCGACCTCCTGCCCTGTCATGGGCCTTTCCTTGGGAAGCTCTCCACTCCCCTCCCCCTACCCAGTACTGGCCACTGAAGAGAGACATTCAAATCCAACTCCAATTATGTCCTTCCTGCTTAACATCTTTGAAAACCATCTGAAATCCTTAATATGGCACATGAGACTGGGATCATGTTTATTTCTCTCTTCAAACTTATCTTCCTCTAACTTCCTATATACCCCCTAACTCCATACAAATCAACTATCTGAAGGTTCCCCCAAGATAACAGATTCAATCCCTCTGTGCCTGGAATACCCTGGCTTACCTTTCCAACAAATAACTTAACTATTCTTTCAGGAGTTTCCTGACACCAGCCCTGCCCCTTTCCCCACATTGTTATCTAAGGGAAGCACTAATGAGCCCTCAGCAAACACTCTCCACCTGCCTGTCATAGCACTTGTCACAATGTATTGTAATGGTTTCTTTATGTAGCTGTCTTCTAATGCATTAGATAATGAGCTCCTAAAAAATAGGAAATTCCTCATCTGGATATGCTCATTTATTAAACACTCTAATATTTACCACATAATTCTCAAACAGAAAAATGTGTTTGTATTCTTGGGGAGGGGCAGAGATTAGAGAAGCAAAAAGCCTTCATTTCTTCCCGTTCCCCAGGGCAACAACGGTAGTACCTACACTGTACCCCAAAAAAAAAAAAATGGACTTCAATACTGATAAATCTCAGTCATTCAACATTCTGCTTGCTGAATTCAGCCATTGACTGTGAAGTCTTGAGCGCCGTCTGAACTCAGTGCAACAAGAGAGACTCGGCCTTGCTGTCAAGGACACAGTAGAGGGGGAGACAGCCTAGTGCACCAGGACCACCTGTGAGGAGCGGCAGAAGCTCTTTCCCACAGGCGTCCCTGACTGGGGGGGGTGGGCAAGCGGGGGCAGGGTCAAGGGGGTGGGGGCCTGAGTTACAGCGGAGTCAAGAGAATCCCACAGCGGGACCCTCCAACCCCTCCTTGTCACTGTACCAAGAAGGAAACCGTGCAAGGCTGTGCGGGAACGGGTGGCGAGGAGCAACTCCTCAGCTCCGGGCTGCCTCGGGGACCTGGCCGGGTCGTGCCGCCTACCTGCTGAGGGGCCGCAGGCGCACGCAGACGGTGATGGCCTTCTCCTCCGCCATCCTGCTGGCCATCCTGCCTTGAACGGGAACTGGTCCAGATGCCGCGCTGCAGCTGCGGAGCGCCAGGCCTCCCCGCTTAAAGCTTTCAATTTCCCCAATGCCGCGTTTGAATGGGCTGCCGCCTCCTGATGCTTCTCACCTGCAGCGCATGCTCAGCTAAAGGGGGCAGGGGGGTTAAAGGGTCTGGAGATAGCGCTCTAGGGGAATGCAGAGAGCCGCTATCCCAGTAATAGCAGAAATTGCTGTCACCTGCTGAAAGCCACTGAGGGGCAGGCAGCCATTTACAAACACATCCTCCACCGCACCCTTCAAGAGTTTGCAATCTGTAGAAAAAACAACGCAGAAAAACTTTTTCACTAACAAAAGAGAATTATGACATTTAAACAATCACACTTTATTTTCTAATTAAAATGAGTCAAACGACGAGTTGCAAGTCACTACCCAGCCCAGAAACATAAGAAACTTGTGCTGTTTAGAAACTCTGAGATTTAGGTTTCTCCTCTTGCTTTCTTTTTCTTGAAACTCCTGTTTCCATTGGCTGTCAGTTCCTGAAAGGTTGACTTAGGAAAAGAATTACCGAAGAGTGGAAAAACTCACTTAGTAATGAGCTGAAACTTTTATTAGCGGAAGTGGGAAAGTGATTCTAAATTCTTTCCCAGAAACAGTGCTTGATTTTCCTTTGTTTTAAAGATTTATTTATTTATTTATTTTGCCCCCCAAAGCCCCAGTAGATAGTTGTATGTCATAGTTACACATCCTTCTAGTTGCTTTATGTGGGACTCGGCCTCAGGATGGACGGAGAAGTGGTGCCTCGGTGCACGCCCGGGATCCGAACCTGGGCCGCCAACATCGGAGCGCGTGCACTTAACGGCTAAGCCACGGGGCTGGCCCTTCCTTTGCTTTAAATATGCATCACAGTAAAGTATTACATATTCTGTAGGAGATTTCATTTTCTTTCAGTCCTTTTCTTAGTTGATTTAAGATGCATCAAGAATTAACTCCTTTCAGGGTCCGCCCGGTGGTGCAGCAGTTAAGTGTGCGTGCTTCACTTCGGTGGCCCAGCGTTCGCATGCTTGGAACCCCGGGCAGGCACCAATGCACCGCTTGTCAAGCCATGCTGTGTCAGTGTCCCTTATAAAGTAGAGAAGATGGGCACAGATGTTAGCTCGGGGCCAGTATTCCTCAGCAGAAAGAGGTAGACTGGCATCGGATGTTTGCTCAGGGCCAGTCTTCCTCACAGACAAACGTTTTAAAAAAGAATTCTCTCCTTTCCCTCACCAAAAACATGACCTGCAGTTACTAATAACGGTTCATTATTTAGAGGAGTAGAAAAGTCTATTGATTCAATAAAACTATTTTGGAGGGTAATTTTGCAATATCAATAAAATATGAAAGGCACGTGTATGCCAGCAATTCTAAGACTTTATTTATAGATCTATTTGAAGTGATGAAATCCCGCCATTTGTGACAACATGGATGGGCATTGAGGGTATTATGCAAAGTGAAATAAGTCCGAGGGAAAAAGTCAAATACCATATGATCTCACTCATTAAGTAGTAGATAATAACAACAACAAACAAACACATAGTGACAGAGTTTGGATTGGGGGTTGCCAGAGGGGAAGGGGGGAGGGAGGAGGGGGAAATGGATAATTTGGCACATGTGTGTGGTGATGGGTTGTAATTAGTATTTGGGTGGTGAACATGATGTAATCTATGCAGAAATAGAAGTATAATGATGTATACCTGAAATTTATACAATGTTATAAACGAATGTTACTGCAATAAACAAAAAATTAAAAAAAAATGAAAAGCAAATAAATAAATATATAGATAGATAGATATATTTGAATGACTGTGCAAGGACATATATATGAGGCTATTACTTGCAGCGTTGTTTACAGTAGCAAATGGCCGAAAACACATTAAATTCCAATAAACATGGCACTAATTAAGTGGATGGCATTTTATCAATACAATGAAACACTATGTAGCCAGTAAAAAGAATGATATTGCTCTTTATGTGTACTTTAGAAAGCCATCCCAGATGTTTCATTAGCTGAAAGAAATCTAAAGTGAAGGACTGTATGCACAGTGTGGTCCTATTTGATATTTTCAAAGGATATTTGTATGTCTCGATATGCATACATGATTTCTAGAATGGTACACAGAATATGCCTAGTTTCTTTGGAGAGGGAGGACTCAGTTAGATAATGGATCAGCCTTTCATTGTCCAGTAGTTCCCCCTTATCTGTGGTTTTGCTTTCTGTGATTTCAGTTACCTGAAGTCACCTGCAAACTGAAAATATTAAATGGAAAATTCCAGAAATAAATAGTTCCTGAGTTTTAAATTGTATGCCACTCTGAGTGTCATGTTGAAATCTCGAGCCATTCTACTCTGTCCTGCCCTGGACGTGACTCATTCCTTTGTGCAGGAGATCCACCTTGTGTCCACTACCCACCCATCAGTCACAGTAGCAATATTGGTTATCAGATCGACCATCGGTATTGCAGTGCTCGTGCTCAAGTCACCCTTATTTTACTTAATACTAGCAGAAAAGCACAGGAGGAGTGATGCTGGCCATTTGGATATGCCAAAGAGAAGCCACAGAGCAGCTGCTCTCATAGAGCTACGATTCTCTGAGGGCTGATGGATAGTGCACAAACTTCCCTCTCTATTCCTATCTCTGTCTCTCTCTCTACTGCTATTGGGTGGTTGTGAGAAGAGGAGTACAGCCAGATCAAGGGAGAGATTGATAAGGTGGGGGGTGGGGGTGCTAGTTTCTTATGAAACACATTCTTGTGGGTAGAAGCAGAAAATACAGAATAAACATGTAAGTAAAATAAGATGATGAGAGGAGGGGCCACTTTAGATGGGGTGTTCAATGAAGGCCAAAGGAGGGGACCTTTGAGGTGAGACCTACATGATAATAATTAGCCAGACTTGGGAGGTAGGAGAGAGGGCTTACCAGACAGAGGGACAAGTAAGTCAAAGAATCAAAGGCTCGTATGTTAGCCACGTGTCTGAGGCACAGAAGGAAGGCCACTGTAGTTAGAGCATTTGGGGCAATGGAGAGAGGTAGGTGGGGCCAGGTCCTGTGGGGCTTTGTGGACCATGATGAAAAGTTTGGATGTTATTTAATAGTGAGGAGAAGCCTATGGGAGACTTTAAGCAAGAGAGTGAAAGGGGATTCACTAATTCCTCCAAAGAAGATTTTCGTTTCTATTTCACTATGAAAGTAGGAGCAGGCAGAATAAACTTTGCAATGACTCCTGTCAGCCTGTCTACCCACCCACTTGTCTGTGCCCATTTCCACAGTCTTCCAGATTGTAATAAGATGAACAACTGTCTTCCACGCTGACAATCTCCCCACCTGTGCACTGGATCCTACCCCTTCCTGCCTACTCTTCTCTCTCTTGCATCGTCATTTCCCCTGCTCATTTAAACCAATCTCCTCAGCAAACACATGCCTTAGTTTCTCCCATCTTGGACATCTGATAGATACTGCAAACTTAAAATACTGATACCAAATTCATGATCTTCCCTCAAAATCTGCTCAAACCAGTTTTCCACATCTCAGTTGATGGCAAATCCACCCTTCCAGTTACCCAGGCCACAAACGGTGGAGTCCTGATGCTTGACTTCTTTCTCCCAAAGTTGACATTCAATGTGCCTGAGAACTATGTTGGGGCTACCTTGAGAATATTCCAGAATATGATCAGTTATCACAACTTCTGCTATCCATCAGATCCAAAACAGCATCATCTCTCACGGAACTCATCTCCATGTTTCTACCTTTGCCCACCCCCACTGCCAGTCTATTCTCAACACAGCAATTTCAGTGATCCTTTTACAATGTAAGTCAGGTCATGTTAATCCTTTCTGAAGACCCCCAGGGCCACTGATCCTGATTTTTCTCAGGATAAACCTACAATCTAACTGTCTCCCGAGCCGTACACGACTCTGCCCCTTCTTACCCTCTGGCCTTACCCCCTGCACTCCCTTTTTCCCTCTCCATTCAAGCCACACTGGTCTCTTCACAGTTTCTTGAATACTAGACAGGCTCTGTCTCTCTCTCTCTCTCTTTTTTATTTTTTTGCTAAGGAAGACTCACCATGAACTAAAATCTGTTGTTAATCTTCCTCTTTTTTTTATGTGAGCTGCCACCGCAGCATGGCCACTGACAGATGAGTGGTGTGGTTCCATGCCTGGGAACTGAACCCAGACTGCTGAAGTGGAGCACGCTGAGCTTTAACCACTAGGCCATCGGGGCTGGCTCGACAGGCTCCCTCTTGATTAAAGCCTTTGCACTGGCTGTTCTTTGCCTGTTAGGCCCTTACCCAAGCTATCTAAGTTTTTCTTCTTCCATTTAATTCTGCGATCTACTCAGATGTCACCTTCTCAGTACTCTGTCTGTATAAAACAGCAACTTTCTTGTCTGCTCCCTCTGTTTCTTTACTCCTCTTCTTCTTTTAAAATATTATAAATTTCAGATATAATATCTGTGTGTTAATTTGTGTATATATTATTTGTCTTCTCTCACTAAAGTGTCATCTCTATGAGGCTAGAGGCCTAGTTTTTATTTACTCATTATTCCTTGCACCTAGAAAGATTCTTGGAGTATGGTAAACATTCAGTTAAAAAAATTTCTTATTCAATCACTCAATATATACATATTGGTGTAATATCTGGAAAGATACATGGAATATCCTTAGTCTCCTTTGGAGGGGAGGACTAAGCTACAAGATAGACCTAACCATGGTGGTGGCACCTGTGACCCCAGCCCACTCAGAAGTGGTGATGATGCCCACAAACATGGTACCACCAGCAGTGTTGGTGACAGCAACCCCAGAAAAGCCAGGAACAGCAGCAGAGGCAGTATGAGCGACTCCAGTCCCCCTAGTCACAGCAGCACCTGAGGCTGCAAAGAGCGAGTTAGCAAGGGCAGTAGAGCCTGTGACCCCAGTCCCCCCAGCTAGAACAGTGCCTGCAACCCTGGCCCACCACCTGTGGCAGTAGCACCTCTGGACCAAACATCCTCGCATGTGGCAGGGTGCCCATGTCCTTGGATCCTGCCCCACCCTCTCCCTCCTCCCACTGTAGTGGGGGAACCCATGACCCAGGTGACCCTGGAATCAGCGGAGGGACTAGACAGCCTGGGGAGCTCAGTGGTGATGCCTGAGATTGCAGTGACACCAGCAGCAGCAAAGCACCAGCAACCTTGGAGGCACAAGCGGCACAACAAGGGCACCAGGAACACCACTGAAAGAGGCAGTGGAGGGTGGAAAGCACAGCCATTCAAATACAACCAGAAGCATCTCAGAATCAAAGTACACAAAGCCCTACCTAAATAAGAACGGTACTCACTACTAGAAATGCACCAGCAGAAGAACAACTCATCAAGCACCATGGAAAAATATGGTAACACGTTATCACAAAAAGAAAACAACAATTCTCCAGAAACCAAACTTGAAGTTATGGAAGATTGCAGTCTAGCCAATACAGAATTCTAAATAGCTGTCATCAAGAAACTCAATGAGCTACAAGAAAACTCAGCAAGACAGCTCCTTGAGCTCACGAATAAAATCAATAAACAGAAGGAGTACTTTATCAAAGAGATTGAAATTCCAAAAAAAGAACCAAACAGAAATTCTGTAGCAGAACTCAAAAAATGAGATGAACAAGACAGTAGAAAACATTGGAAATAAAGCACACCATATGGAAGTGAAAATTAGCAAACTCAAAGATAGAAACTTAGAAATGATAGAGGTAGAAGACAAGAGAGAAATAAGATTTAAATAAAAATGAAAAATTAACAAATTCTGTGAGAAATATCCAACTCCATTAGCACAATACCCTCAAGCTTTATCCATGTTGCAAAGGGCAAGATTTCATCTTTTTTATGGCTGAGTAGTATTCCATTGTGTACATATACCACATCCTCTTTATCCATTTGTCCCTTGATGGGCACTAGGGTTATTTCCAGGTCTTGGCTATTGTGAATAATACCACAATGAACATAGGTGTGTATATATCTGTACCTATTCGTGTTTTCATGATCCTTGGATAAATACCCAACAGTGGGATAGCTGGATGATATTGTTGTTCTATTCTCAGTTTTTTGAGGAATCTCTATACTGTTTTCCGTAGTGGCTACGTCGGTTTGCATTCCCACCAGAGTGTTTGACACTTTCCTTCTCTCCACATCCTGTCTGACGCTTGGTGTTTCCTCTTTTGTTAATTACAGCCATTCTGGTGGGAGTAAGGTGATAGCTCATTGTAGTGTTGATTTGCATTTCCCTGATAGGTAATAATGTTAAACATCTTTTCATGTGCCTGTTAGCCATGTGTATCTCTTCTTTGGATAAATGTCTGTACAGATCTTTTGTCCATTTTTTAATTGGGCTGTTAGCTTTTTTGTCATATCATTCTTTGAGAATATTATATGGCAACCCTCATACTTGACCACCATTATTTCTGAACACCTTCATAACTGATCACCCCTTTATCAGACCAGCCTCATGTCTGACAACCCTCATAACTGATCACCCTCATATCTCACCAACTTCATATCTGTTCACACTCATATCAGAGCACCCTCATGTCTTACCACCCTCATATCTGGTCTCCATTATATCTGGCCACTATCACATCAGGTCACCCTCATATCTGATCACCCTCAGTATATGATCCCCCTTATATAAGACCAACCTCATAAGTGGACCCCCTCATATATGTTCACCCTTATATCTGACAACTCTTGTATCAGACTACCCTCATATCTTCTCACATTAATATCTGATTGCCCTCATAACTGTTCCTTCTAACACATGACGATGCTAATATCTGACCATCTTCAGACCTGATCACCCATATATCTGAATCCCCTCATATTTCATCACCCCCATATGTACCCAACATCCTATCAGATCACCCTCATATACGATAGTCCTTAATATCTGATCAGCCTTGTATCTGATTACCATCATATCTGACTACCTCATATCTGGCCACCTCGATTGCTGACCAACAATATTTGTGACAAACCTCACATCTGACCACCCAGATATTAGATCACCCTCATATCTGTCCGCCATCATGTCTGTCCACTGTCAAAACTGATCATCCTCCTATTCGACCACACTCCTAAATTATCACTCTCACATATGACCACCCACATATATGACTACTCTCATATATAACCACCCTCATACCTGGCATCCTTAATATACAACGACTCTCGTATCTGACCACCTTCATATCTGCCCACCCACATATCTGGCCACCCTGATATCTGACCATCCTCATATATGGCCATCATCATATCTGATCACCTTTATCTGACCAACAACATATCTGACCATCCTCGTATCTGGCCACTCTCAATTCTGACAATCCCTTTATCTGCCAACCCTCATATTTTACCACTCTCATGTCTGATCACACTCATCTGATCACCCTCTTATCTGACTACACTCATATCATATCATCCTCATTTCTGATCAACCTCGTATCTGTCCACCCTCATGTCTGGCCAACCTCATATTTGGAAAGTCAGATATCTGACAAGCCTCGCATCTGATCAACCTGATATCTGACCACTCTTAAATGTGATCACCCTCATATCTGAAAACGCTGATATATGAACACCTGCATATCTGTTTGCTCTCATATAAGATCGTCCTCAATATTGGACCACCCTCATATCTGGTCCCATTCATATGTGACAAACTTCATATCTTATCACCCTTATATCTGACCAACCTCACATTTGACAACCCTCATATCTCATCACCCTCAATTCTTTTCTTTTTTTTTTTTTAATTTTTGGTTTATTGTAGCAGCATTGGTTTATAACATTGTATAAATTTCATGTGTGCATCATTATACTTCTATTTCTGAGTAGATTACATAATGTTCACCACCCAAGTACTAATTACAACCCATCACCACACACATGTGTCTAATTATCCCTTTCGCCCTCCTCGCTCCCCCGTTAACCTCTGTTAAACAACAATCCAATCTCTATCACTATGTGTTTGTTGCTGTTATTATCTACTACTTCATGAGTGAGATCATATGATATTTGACCTTCTCCCTCTGACTTATTTCACTTTGCTTAATACCCTCAATGTCCATCCATGTTGTCACAAATGCTGGATTTCATCGTTTGTTATGGCTGAGTAGTAGTCCGTCGTGTGTATATACCACATCTTCTTTATCCATTCGTCCCTTGATGGGCACTTAGGTTGCTTTCAAGTCTTGGTTATTGCGAATAAAGCTGCAATGAACACAGGGTTGCATGTATCTTTACACGTTGTTGTTTTCAAGTTCTTTGGATAAATACCCAGCCGTGGAATAGCTGGATCATATGGTAGTTCTATCCTTAATTTTTTGAGGACTCTCCATACTGTTTTCCATAGTGGCTGCATCAGTTTTCACTCCCACCAGCAATGTATGAGAGTTCCCTTCTCTCTACATCCTCTCCAACATATCTGACCACCCTCATATCTGATCACCCTCTTCTCTGACCACCCTCTTATCTGATCACTCTTGTAGATGACCACCCTCATATAAGATCACTCTCATATATGATGTCCCTCAATATCTGATCACACTCCTCTTGGACCACTCTCATATCTGTTCACTCTTATATCTGACCCTACTCATATCAGACCACCCTCATATCTTCCCATGGTAATATCTGACCACCCTCATATCTGTTCTCACTAATATCTCATGATGCTCATATCTGGCCATCTTCAGATCTGATCACCTATATATCTGAAAACCCTCATATCTGACCACACCCATATCAGTCCTCCATCAAAGCAGATCACATCGTATACAATTGTCCTGAATATCTGATCACCCTCATGTCTAATCCCAGTCAGATATGGCCACCCTCCTATCTGATCACTATTACTGACCACTCTCCTATCAAACCACCCACATACTTTGCCAACCTCATATTTCATAACGCTTTTCTCTGAACAAATTTATATCTGACCACATTCACATCTGACCACCATCATAACTGATCACCCTCACATATGATCACCTTCAAATCAGAACACAATCACTTCTGATCACCCTCATATATGACCACACTTATATCTGGCAACTCACTTACCTGATCACCCTGATTTCTGATAGGTCATATCTTATTACGGTCATATCTTATTACAATCATATCTCATCACACTCATATCTGTCCACTCTGATATCCTTCTAACCTCATATCAGGAAACACTGATTCCTGAATACCGTCTTATCTGATTGCCCTCATAGCTAAACATCAATATTTATGCACCCTTATATGTAATCTCCCTCATATGTGGAAACACTAATATCTGTTCACACATAGATATGACCAACCTCCTATCTGACCAACCTCATATCTTCTCACAATCATATCAGATCACTCGTATATCTGATCACCCTCATATCTGGCAACCGTCATATCTGGCCACCTTTGTCTCTGATCACCATTATATCTGACAGCCCTCATATCTGACTACCCAGTTATCGGGTCACCATCTTATCAGACCAACATCACTTCTGACCACCATCTTATCTGATGACCATCATATTTGAGCACCTTCCTATAGGACCACCCTCATATATGACCACCCACATATATGATCACACTCATATCTGGCCACCCTCATATCTGACCACCCTAATATACAATCCCTCTCATATCTGATCACCCTCATATCTGACCACCCTCATATGAGTCAACACTCTTATCTGACAACCCTCAAATCAGATCACAATCATATTTAATCACCCTCATATCTGATCATGCTCACATGTGACCACCCTTGTGTGGGACCACTCTCATATCTGCCCACACTCATATCTGGCCGCCCTGATATCTGACTATCCTCGTATATGGCCACCATCATATCTGATCGCCTTTATGTGATCATCTTACCTCACCACCCTCATATCTGGCCACCCTCATTGTTGATGACCCCTTTTCTGACAACACTCATATCTTATCACCCTGATATCTGATTACACCCATCTGATCACCCTCTTATCTGATTAAATTCATATATGATCAACATCTTGTCTGGTCGCCCTCATATCTGTTCACCCTCATGTCTGGCCGTCCTCATATCTGGACAGTAAGATATCTGATATACCTCACATCTGATCCCCCTCATATCTGACCACCCTCAAATGTGATCACCCTCATATCTGAAACCCTGATATCTGACCATCCTCAAATCTCTTTGCTCTCATATCTGATCGCCCAATATCTGATCATCCTCACATCTGACCCCCTTCATATTTGGACACCCTCATATCTGATCATCCTCATATTTGCCCTACCTCTGATATGGCCAACCTTATATGTGGCCCCCCTCATATCTGACAACCTTCATATCTGATTACCCTCATGTCTGACCAACCTCATATCTGATCACACTCATATCTGACCACCCACATATGTGAGCCTGCTCATATTTGACCACCATCAGTTCTGACCACCCTCCAATCTGACCAGCCTTATATTTTACCACATTCATATCTGATCACCATCTTTTCTGATCTCCCTCACATGTGACTAGCCTCATATCTGACCAACCTCATGTCTGATCACAGTCCTTTCAGACATCCCTCATATCTAACCTCTCTCTTGTCCTATCAGACTCATATCTGATCAACTTCACACCTGATAACATTCTTCTCTGACCACTCTCATACCTCGCCACTTTTATATCTAATCACGATTATTTTTGACAACCATGATATCAGATCATCCTCATGTCTGACCATCCTCATATCTGACCAACATCATATCTGATCTCCGTATAATCTGATTACCCTTCTATCTGGTCACCCTTGTCACTGAGAAACCTCATATCTCCTCACACTCATATCTGACCACTCTCCTATCTGTTAACCCTCATATTTGATCACACTCATATGTGATCACCCTCCTATTTGATCACTCTCATGTCTCTCCACACTCATATCTGGTCACCAACATATCTGATACTATTCGATATGTGATCACCCTCATGTCTAATCACACTCATATCTCACCACCCCAATATCTGATAACTCTCTTATGTGACCACCCTCATATCTGTTCACCATCTTATCTAACCACACTCATATCTGATCTCCTTCATATCTGTTTGCCCTCAATATCTGACAACACTCTTATCTGACCACACTCATATCTGGTCACTGTCATATATGTCCACCCTCAATTTGCTATCAACTTCATATCTCATCACCCTAATATCTGAGGACCCTCATATTGGATCTTCCTCATATCTGAATCACCTTCATATATGACCACCCTCATAAATGACCACTTCATATATGGCCACTCTCATTTCTTACCACCTTCATATCTGACCACCCATATATCTGACCACCCCCCTCATATCTGACAACCTTCGTATCTGACAACCTCATGTCTGGCCAGCCTCATGTTTGATCACCCGTATAGGTGATCAGGCTCATATCCTATCATCCTGAATATCAGACGACTGTCATAGCTGATCTCCCTCCTGTCTGACCTCCCTAATATCTAATCACCATCTGAATTGACCACCTCATATCGGACCACCTTCATGACTGACCACCCTCATATTTGATCATCCTCATATCTGATAACATTCATATATCACCACCCTCATATAAGATCACCCTCATATGTGAAATCCCTCATATCTGACCACTCTCATATCTGATCACGATTTTATCTGACCTCCTCATATCTGATCATCCACATATCTGTTCTCCCTCAATGACTGATCACCCACATATCAGACCACCGTCATATATGACCACCCTCATATAGTCTCAAACTCTTATTGGAAAACCCTCCTATCTGAACTCACACTTGTCTGTCCACCCTCATATTTTTCCAACTTCATATCTGATCACAATTTTATCTGGCATCCCTTATATCTGATCACCCTCATATCTGACCACAGTCATATCTGATCACCATCCTGATTAGTGTTATATCTGACCACTCTCATTTTTAATCACCCACATATAAGTTATCAATAAATATCTGATCACCCACATATCTGATCACCATTTTATGTGATGACCCTCATATCTGACCACACTCATATCTGGCTACCCTAATATCTGATCACCCTTATCTGATCATCCACATATATGAACACCCTCATATTTTGTCTCCCCCATATCTGATCAACCTTCATCTGATTGACTTCAATCTGATCACCCTAATATTTTATCACACTCATTTATGTTCACCTTAATAGCTGACCACCCTCATATCTGGCCATTCTTATATCTGGCCAACCTCATATCCGACCACCCTCATGTCTGTCTGCTCTCTTATCTGTATCACAATTATTTCATCACCCTAATATCCGACCATCCTCATATCTGGCCACCCACACATCTTATGACCCTTATAACCGACAACCTTCACAACTCATCACCCTCATGTATGACCACCCACATATCTTGCCCCATTCATATCTGATCACCCTTATATCTGACAACCATCATATCTGATCATCGTCCTTTCTGACCACCCACATTTCTGATCACACTCATATCTGCCCAGCCCTCATATCTGGCCCCCTTTCATAAATAACACCCTGATATCTGATCACCATCATACCAGACCACCCTCATATATTACCAGCATCAGGTCTAACCACCCTCCTGTCTGATGATCCTTATATCTGACTATCCTCATGTCTGATCGCCCTCATATCTGATTACCCACATGTTGGACCACCTCATATCTGATCACCATTATATTAGACCGTCCTCATATGTGTCTAACATCATATCAGACCAAACTCATATCTTATCACCCTTTTAAGTGATCAGCCTTATTTCTGAGGCTGACAACCTATAACTGACAACCCTCATATCTCATCACCCTAATATATGACCACATCATATCTGATAACACTCATATCTCATCCTCGTCTTATATGATCACTCTAAAATAATATCAGTCCCATACCTGTCCCCCCTCATACCTGATCGCCCTGATATCTGATAAATCTCGAATCTAACCACCCTCATAGCTGATCACCCTTATATCAGACCATCTTCATACATGATCAACATCATATCAGGCCACAGTCGTATCTGGTCATCATTGTAAGTGATCACCCTCATTTCTGACCACCCTCATATCTCATGACCCCTATAACGGATAGCCATCATAAATCATCAATCATATATGACCTTAGTCATATCTGATAACCCTCATTTATGATCACACTCATATATGATGAACATAAATTCTTGCCACTCTCATATCTGTCCACCCTCATATGTGATCACTCTCATGTTTGATCGCCATTAGTATGAGATGACCCTCATATCAGATTCTCCTCATATTTGACCACCCTCATAACTGATCACCATCTTATATGACCACTCTCATATCTGATCACCCTTAGATCTTATTGCTCTCCATATGTGATCACCCTCATATTTGCCCAGCCTTATATCTTCACACATTCATAACTGATCACCTTCATATGATCATCCTCATATCTGGCCACCTTCATATCTGATTACCCTTCTATCTGAACAACACTCATTTCTAATCACCCTCATATCTGACGACACTCATAGGCGGTCAACCTCATATCTGGACACCATCGTATCTGGCCACTCTCATATCTGATCAGCGTCATATCTTACCACCCTCATACCCGATCACCCCCGGTTAAGATCACCTTCAATATCAAATAGCCCTCAATATGTGGTCATCCTCATTTCTGATCACCCTCATATTTGACCACCATCATATCTGATCCCTATCATATCAGATAGCCCTCAGTATGTGATGAATCTCCAATCTGATCACCCTCATTTCTGACCACACTCATATCTACTCACCCACTTTTGCTACAACAATCCTATCCGAGGACCCTCATATCTGACAACCCACATATCTGTTCAGCCTCTTATGTGATCATCCTCCATATGTGGTCACCCTCATGTCTGACCACCCTCATATATGTTCACCCTCAATATCTATTCACCCTCACACCTGACCACTCTCATATATGGCAACCCTAATATCTAATCATGATTATATGATCACCCTCATATCCGATCACCCTCATAAGTTACCTCCATTGTATCTGAACACCCTCATATCTGATCACCCTCATAGCTGACGACCCTCATATCTGATAACCCACATTTCTATCCTCATATCTAACCTCTCTCATATATGACCACTCTCATATGTGACCTCCATCTATATTGTCAAGTTCATATGTCATCACCTTTATATCTGACCATCCTCATATGTCATCACCCTTATATCTGACCACCTTCAAAGCTGACCACTCTCATATCAGGCCACCCTTGTGCCTGCCCACCTTCATAAATGATCAGCTTATAACTGATCACCCTCATACCAGATGCCCCTCATATCTGTCCACTCACATACATGATTACCATTATACCTCGCAACTGTCCTATCTGATCACCCTTGTATATAATCACTCTCAATTCCTACCAGCCTAATATATGATTGTACTCAATATCTGATCACTCTGATATCAGATCACCCTCATATCTGACCACCTTCTTATCTGACCACCCTCATAACTTATCACCATTATAACTGACCACATTCCTATATGATCAGTCTATCTGATCACCATCCAGATCTGATCACAATCATATCTGATCACCATCGTAATGCTCCCCATTCCTATTTGACAGCCATCAAATCTGACTACCCTCATATCTGGCCAACCTCATAGCTGATCACCTTCCTATCCAACTACCCTCATATGTGAACATACTCATATATGAGCAAAATTAAATTTTGCCACTCTCGTATCTTGTCAACATTATTTATGACCACACCCATATCTGATCACCATCGTATCTGAATACCCTCAATATCTGATCACCCTCATTTCTGACAACCCTCATATCTGGCCACCCTCAGATCTGATCACTCTGATATCTTACAATCCTCATATCTGACCAACCTCAAATCAGATAACACACATATCTGATCAACCTTTTATCTGACGACCCTCAAATCTGGCCACGCTCTGATATGATCACCCTGATATCTGACAACTTTCATATCTGATCACATTCATATGTGATCACACTCCTATCTGGTCAGCCTCATATCTGATCAGACTCATAACCCACCAGCCTCATATCTGGCAACACTCATATCTGGTTACCCTGATATCTGACATCGCTTATATGTAATCACCCTCATATCTGATCATCCTCATATCTGGCCAGACCAATATTTGACCCCCCTCATATCTGGCCGACCAGATATCTGATCATTCTGATATCTGAAACAATCATATCTGATCACTGTCATATATGACTACACTCTTATCAGGCAACCTTCATAACTGAACACCATTTTATATGATCACCATTGTATCTTACCACACTCATATCTGACCACCCTCATATCTGAACACCATCATATCTGTTCACCATAATATCAACTCACCCTCTATATCTGATCACGTTCAAATCTGGCCTCATTCATATCAGATGACCCTCATATCTGACCACACTTTTATTTGACAAACCTCATATATGGTCACCCTCATATGTGAACACCCTCATATCAGACCACCCTCATACCCAAACACCCTAATATCACTTCACACTCACATCTGATCACCCTCACATATGATCACCCAAATATCTGGCTGCCCTCATATCTGACTGCCCTCATATCTCTCCAATGTGATCACCTTTATCTGATCAATCTCATATCTCATCACCCTCATATTGATCAGCTTCATATCTGATCACCCTAATGTCTGATCATGCTCATATCTGACCACCCTTATAACTGATTACCCTCATATATGATCAGCCTCATATCTGACTACCATCATATCTACCATCGTATAATACCAGCCTCATATCTGATCACCATTATGTCTGACATTCCTCATTTCTGAATGACTCGTTCATGAACTACACTCTTATATGATCACCCCCATAGCTGATGACCCTTCTATCTGCACATCATCATATCCTATCACCTTTATATCGGGCCACAATCATATCTGTCACCCTTATAACTGACATCCCTCATATCTGATCATCCTCATGTCTCATTACTATAATACTTCTCCACCCTCATATCTAGGCAACCTTTATCTGATCACCCTCTTATCTGGCCACACACATATCTGATCACCCACATATCTGATCGCCATCAATATATGATCAACCTCATAACTGAAAAACCTCAGATCTGGCCACCCTCATATACATCACACTCATAATTGATCGTGCTTCATAAATGACCACACTCCTATCTGATCACACTCAATCTGATTGCCGTCAGTGTCTGATCAACCTCATATGTGACAACTCTCATATCTGACCACCCTCAAGTCAGAACACCCTCATATCTGATCCCTCCTTGATATCTGATCAAACTCAAATCTGATCTCCCTCATACCACACCACCATCATATATAGTCGCCTTTATATTTGCTCACCCACATATTGGATCACCCTCATATCTGACCGCCCTCAAATCTGAACACCCTCATATATGATCGCACTCATATCTGAACAATATCATATCTGAGTACCCTCATATCTGGCCATGCTCAGATCTGATCCCCCTGTTATCTGACAACAATATCTCATCACACTTATGTCTTGCTGACAATACTCATATCTGATCATCCTCGTAGGTTATCACAGTCATTCTGTTCACCCTCATATCTGATCACTCTCATATATTTTCACCCTCATATGTGCTAACCCTCATATCTGATCACCTTTGTATCTGATTGACCTCAATATCTGAACACCTTCATATCTGGCGTGGGAGACCAAAATTGGCCACCATGAAATATATCTCTTTACCTTGATTATTTTTGCTTACAGGACATTTGACCTCCCCCAAACTCCTTAAAGAATTAAACATAGAAGACTTGTTCAAGTAAGGAGTTACTATCATATGGTTAACTTTATAGCTACAGTTAGTGTTAGGTCTAGATTTAGTGCTACAGTTAGGATTAGGGCTAGGGCTGGTCTTCGGTTTAGGGTTAGGATTAGTTTTGGGTTAAGGTTAGGACTAGAGCTAGAGCTAGGGCTATAATTGGGGTTACGACTAAGTTAGGGATAGTGTTAGGGCTAGGGTTATGCTTAGGATAAAGGCTAGGGTTAGGATTAATGTTATGGTTATGGTTAGGGATTGTTTCGGTTTTCAGTTAAGGGTAGAGGTAGGGGTAGGTGTAGCGTAAGGGTTAGATTAGGATTAGGGATAGTATACTGGCAGGAGTTGGGTTAGGGTTAGAGTTAGAGGAGTGATAGGTTTAGGGGTAGGATGAGGGTTAGGTTCGGGTTAACGTTACGATGAGTGTTAGGGCTGGTGGTAGCATGAGAGTTAGCGCTAGGGCTAGAGTTAGGGTTAGGGCTAGAATTATGGTGAGGGCTAGGGTTGGGCCTAGCATTAGGAGTAGGGTTAAGAGTAGGGCTAGGATTAGGGTTATGGTTAGCATTATGGGTAGGGGAAATTTTAGGGCTACAGCTAGGGTTAGTGGTAGGTTAGGGTTATATTTAGACTTAGGGTTTGGGTTATGTATAGACTTAGGGTTAGTGTCAGGTTTAGGGCTAGTATCATCTTTAGGAGTAGGATCAGGATTAGGGTTAGGGTTAGGGTTTGGACTTGGGCTAGTGTTGGCATTAGGGTTAGGGCTAGGATTAGGACAGAGTTAACATTAGGGTTAGGGTTAGTGTTGGCTTATGATTAGTGTTGAGTGATGGTTAGTGTTAGCATTAGGGTCACCACTAGGCTAATGTTGGTGTTAAGCCTAGAGTTAGATTTAGAATAGGATAAGTTTATGTTTAGGGTTAGTCCTAGAGCTAGGGTTAGGTTTACTTTCAGTGGTAGAGTTATTGTTAAAGGTAAGTTTAGTTTAGGGGCAGGGCTAGGGCAATTGCTGCGGCTCGGTTTTTGTTAGGGACAGAGTTACGGGTAGTGTTAGCGATCAAACTAAGGTTAGGGCTGTCGCTTAGACTAGAGTAAGTGTTAGGGTCAAGGTTAGCCTAGGGCTGAGTTAGAGTTAGGGTTAATATTAGGTTTACGGGAATGGATAAGGTTGGGGTTAGAGATGGTTTAGGATTAGGTTTAGGGGTAGTTTTAGGGTTAGGGTTAGTGATAGGGCTAGTGTTAGGGTTACAGTTAGAGTCAGGGCTATGGACAGGGTTAGGGTTAGCGTTAGTGCTAGGACTAGGTCTAGATTTCTGATTAGGGTTAGGGTTAGAGGTAGGGTTAGTGTTAGGGTTCGAGTTATGGCTAGGGCTAGGGCTAAGTTTAAGGTCACATCTAGGGCTAGGATTTGTGTTGGGTTAAGGCTAGCATCGAGGGTTAGGGTTAGGGATATGGTTAGGGTTAGAGTCAGGTGTAAGGGTAGAGTTTGGCATAAGGTAGTATCAGGGTTTGTGTTAGGGTTAGGACTAGTGTTAGGCTTAAAGGTAGGTCTAGGGCTAGGGCTAGAGTTAGGGTTAATGTTAGGGTTAGGGTTAGGTCTAGCACTAGCGTGAGGATAGGGCTAGGGCTAGAATTAAGGTAAGATTAGGAGTTATAGTAGGCTAAGGATTTGGTTTAGGGTTAGGTGTAATGCAGGGTCACGGTTAGGGCTAGGTTTAGGGTTAAGGGTAGGGTTAGTGTTAGGGGTATGGGGATGTGTTTATAGTGGGGAATGGGGATGGCTTTTTACTGTTTGTTTAGGTTCAGGGTTAGTATTAGTGTTTGTGCTAGGGTTATGGATAGTGTTAATGTTAGGGTTAAGGTCAGGGCCATGGCTAGTGTTAAGGACAGGTCTAGATTTAGGGCTAGGGCTAGACCTGGGTTTATGGTTAGGACTAGGACTATGGTTAATTTCCTGTGTAGGGCTGGGTTAGTGTTAGGTCTAGGTCAATGGTTAACATTAACCTTACAGATGGGGTTAATGCTAGGTTTAGGGTTACGGCTAGGATTAGGGTTACTGTGAGCGATAGTGCTAGGGTTAGTGTTAGGTTTAGGGTAAAGGTTGGATTGGGGTTGGGTTAGGGTGAGAGTTAGGAGTCAGGGTGGCGATGGAGTGTTAGTGCAATGGTTAGGGTAGGACTATGGTTAGTGCTAGTTTTAGTGTTAGGTTTAGGGCTAGGGTTAGTGCTAGGTCAGGTTTAGGGCTAGGGCTGTTGTTGTTTTTATGTTTAGGGCTATGGCTAGGATTAAGGTTGGGGTATGAATGGGTTAGGGTTAACGTTAGGGGTAGCGTTAGGGGTAGAGCTTGGTTAGAGTTCACGTTAGCTTTAGGGGTAGGGGTAGGGGTAGGGGTGGAGTTAGGGGTCGGTTTGTGTTATGGTTAGCTTTAGAGTTAACAGTAGGTGTATGTGCAGGACTTGGATTAGTGTTAGGGTAAGGTTTATGGTTAAGGTTAGGTTTGGTACAGAGTTAACATTAGTTTTATGGTTAACGTTAGGGTTATGTTTGGGGTTAAGCTTGCGTTAGGGTTAGGTTTAAGCTTAGGGTTGGGGTAGGGTTTGGATTAGGATTTGGGGAGGTGTAGGTGTAGGGATAGAGTTAGGCTTAGGGTTAGGGTTTGTGTTAGTGCTAGGACTGGGGTTAAGGTTAGTGTTAGGCTTGGCTTAAGGTTAGGTTTAGCAGAGCAGTACGTGTAGGGATAGTGTTAGGGTTAATGTTAGCGTTAGGGTTAGGGGTAAGTTTAGGGTTAGGGCTAGGTTTAGGCTTAGGGCTGGGGCGAAGGTTAGGATTATGGCTATTGTTAGGAATACTGTTATTATTAGGGATGGAGTTGGGGTTAAGTTTGGGTTAGGGCTAGGGTTAGTTTTATGGTTATTGGTAGGGTTGTGGTTAGGGTTGCATTCGAGTTTGGCCTATGGTTGTGGAGGGGCTAGGGTTTCGATTAGGGTTATTGGTGAGGGGAGGAGTAGGTGTAGGCATAGGTTTAGGGTTAGTGTTCGGGTTAATGTCAGTGGTAGTTGTAGGGATTGGGTTAGGGTTAGTTATAAGGTTAGGGTTAGATTTAGGTTTATGGCTAGTGTTAAAGTTGGCATTAGGGTCTAGAGCCATGGTTAGGGTTAAGGGTAGGTTTATGGTTAGGGGTAGGTCTGGGGTACAATTAGGGTTAGGGTTTGGTTTTGTCTTAGGTTTAGGGTTAGGGTTAAGGCTGGGTCTAGGGCTGGTTTTAGAGTTAGGGCTAGGGTTAGGGTTAGGGTTAGTGCTAGGTTTAGGGCAAGGGTTTGGGTTAGGGTTAATGCTAGGATTAGTGTTGGGGTTACTTTTGTGGTTGGGTTAAAGAGTAAATGTTAAACTTCAGGATAGTATTAGGGGTAGGCGTAGGGTTAGTGTTAGGGTTAGTGTTAGAGTTAGGGTTAGGGTTAGACTTAGGGGTAGGAGTTATCTAAGATTTAGGGTTATGGTTACAGTTAGGCATAGGGTTAGGGTTAGGTGTAGGGCTAAGTTTAGGGTTATGATTATGCTTAAGATTAGTGTTAGTGTTATCACTAGGGATTGGGTTATTGTTAAGCTTAATGTTAGGGTTAGGGTTATGGTTAGGTTTGGGTTTAGGGTTGGGTTAGTGTTAGGGTTCGTGTTACCTTAAGTCTTAGGGTCTGGGTAAAGAGTGTTTTAGGGATAGGGGTAGGGTTACAGTTAAGGTTAGGGGTAGTGATACGGTTAGCTGTGGGAATTGCATTAAGATTAACATTAGGGCCAGGGCTAGAGCTAAGTCTAGGGTTAAGTTTATGGCTAGGGCTTGGTCTAGGGCTTAGACTAGGGTTAGGTTCAGTTTTACTGTTAGGTTTAGTGTCAGATTTAGGACTAGTCATAGGGCTGCATTAGTGTTAGTGATCGGGATTGGGCTAAGTTTTAGGCGCAGTCTTAGGGTTAGGGTTACAGTTAATGTTAGGTCTAGGGCTGGGGCTCGTTTTAGGATTATGGATAACATTAGGGTTAGTGTTAAGGCAAGGGATAGTGTCAGGGGTCAGGTGAGGACAAGGATTAGCATTAGGGTTGGGGCTGGTTTTAGGGCTAGGGTTAGTTCAAGACTTGGGTCAATGTTAGAGTTAGCGTTATGGTTAGAAGTAGATTTAGGTTTAGGGTAAGGGTTATGGTTAGGGTTAGGGTTAGTTTTACGGCTATGGCGAGGGTTAGGGCTAGGTTTAGTGTTAGTTTTAGGTTTATGGCTATGGTTAGGTTTAGAGCTAGGCATTTCTTTAGGGTTAGTCACAGCGGTACCGTTAGGTTTAGTGTTACGTAAAAGTTACAGTTACAGTTAGCATAAGTTTTAAGATTAGAGGTAGGCGTAAGGATAGGGGTGGGGTTGGATTAGGGTTATGGTTATGGTTTGGTTTTTGTTAGGGTTATTGTTCGTGTAATGGTTAAGGTTAGGGCTAGGGACAGGGCTAGATTTAGAGTTATGACTAGTGTTATGGTTAGTGTTAGAACTAAAGCTAGGGTTAGGATTAGAACTTGGGCTAAGATTAGTGTTAGAGTTAGCATTAGGGTTGGGTTATGCTTGGTGTTACGGATATTGTTAGGGGTAGGGGTAGGTGTTTGGTTAGGTTTAAGTTTAGGGGAGGGGTTGGTGTAGGGGTAGTGTTAGGGTTAGGGTTGCATTAGGGTTAAGGTTAAAGATAAAGTTAAGCCTAGAGTTAGGGTGAGAATTACGGTTCAGGTTAGGGTTAGGGTTAAAGTTAGAGTTAGGTTTGGTTAAGGTTAGGGGTAGGGTTATGGTTAGTATTGGGTTAAGTTTTGGGGTGGGGTAGTAGTAGGGGTAGGTGTTGGGTTAGTGTTAGGGTCAGGGTTATGGTTAGGGTTATGGTGAGAGTTAGGGCTAGGTTTAGTGTTAGAGTTAGCATTAGGGCTAGAGTTCAGGTTAGGGTTAGAGTTCAGGTTAGGGTTAGGGCTGATAATAGGCCTAGATTTATGGATAGGTTTAGGACTAGGGTTAGGGTGGGTTAGTATAAGGGTTTGTGTTAAGGTAGTTTTAGATCTACGGTTAAGGTTAGTGCTGCGTTAGAGTTATAGTTAAGCTTAGTGTTTGGTTTAGGGTGAGGGTTAGGGTTAAGGTTAGTCTTATGTCTAGGCTTAGTGTTATGGTTAGGACTAGGGCTAGTGTTGGGTTTAGGGCTATGGTTAAGGTTAGCCTTAATGTTAGTACTAAGTTTAGGGATAGTGCTAATGTTAGAGTTAGCGTTAGGGCCAGGGATATGGAAAGGGCTAGGGTTATCATTAGGGCTAAACCTAGGTCTATAGTTATGGTTAGGTTTAGAATTTGGCCTAGAGCTAGGGTTAGGGTTAGGGATATGGTCATTTCTGGGGCTAAGTTTAGGGTCAGGTCTGGGGCTTGGATTTGTGTTAGGGTTAGGGCTTGTGTGCAGTGCTATGGTTAGGTGTAGGGTTAAGTCTAGTGCTAGGGTTAGGGTTATGGTTAGTCCTAGCTTTAGGGTTAGTGTCATGTGTAGTGCTAGCGTTTTGTTTAAGCCTAGTGTTAGACTTAGCAATTGGGTTAGGCTTAGGGCTGATATTAGGGTTAGGGTTAGGTTTAAGAGTAGGTTTAGTGTTCAGGTTACCATTATGTTTAGTGTTTAGGTTTGGCTTAGAGTTAGGAATAGGCTTAGGGTTAGGGCAAGTGTTTGTGTTAGGAGTCTGTACAGGATTAGGGTTAGAGTTATGGTTGGGTTAGACTAAGTGTTAGTGTTAGGATTAGGATTAGGGCTATGACTAGTATCTGGGGTAGTGGTAAGTGTTGGCTTAGGGCTAGGGTTAGGGTTTGGGCTAGGGTAAGGCTAGGGTTTGTGTTAGGTTTAGAGTTAAGGTTAGGGATAGGGCTTGGGCTAGAGCCAGGTTTAGGGTTAGGGCTAGCATTAGGTCTAGGTTAAGTGTTATTTTAAGGCTATGGGTAACATTAGAGTAGGATTAGAATTAGGGTTATGGGTAGGGGTAGGCTAAGTGTTTGGGTTAAGAGTAGGGGTAAGGATATGGTCACAGTTAGGGTTAGGTTTAGGGTTAAAGTTGGTGTAATGTTAGGGTTGGGTGATGTCTAGTCTTAGTGTTATGGTTAATATTAGTGTTTGTGCTAACATTAGGGTTCTGCATATGATTACTGTTAGGGGTAAGGTTAGGCTTAGGCTTCAGATTGGATTAGGGTTAGGGTTAGGGTTTGGGTAGGGTTAGATTTAGTTTATGGAGAGAAGGAGGGGTAGGGTTGGGGTTAAGGTTGCATTTGGTTTAGGGTTAGGATTAGGGTTCGGGTTCCAGTTAGGGTAATGGTTAAGGTTAGGCTTAGGGTTCGGATTAGAGTTTGTGTACTGGTTTGGTTTAGGATTCCAAACAGCAATCTGTGCCAAATGTTTTTTAGGTATTATGTGATCCTTACTAGCTGGAAGGAAGGGAGATGGGGTATGGATTTATTTCCAGGAATGGGTGCTAGACATGATTTGGCTTAGCTCTACTCTGGATTCCCTGTCCTATACAAACCTGTTCCCAGGTTTAAGGATAGGGTTAGGGTTAGGTTTTGGTTACGGTTAGAGTTAGTTTTATAGAGAGAAGGAGGGGTAGGGTTGGGGTTAGGGTTGTGTTAGGCTTGGATTTAAGATTAGGGATAAGGATAAGGTTTGGGTTAGAGTTACGGTGAGGGTTAGGGTTAGGGTTAGGGCTAGGGTTGTATTAGTGTTAGGGTTACTGTTAGGATTAAATTTAAGTTTAGTGTTAGCCTTAGAGTTTAGAGTTAGTGTACTAAAGTTACCATAGTGTTAGGGTTATGGTTAAGGTTTGGGCAAGTGCTAGGTTTAGACATAAAGTTAGGGTTATGGCTAGTGTAAGGTCTGGGTCTTAGGGCCAGAGCTAGGGTTAGGATTAGTTTCAGCTGTAGGTTGTGTTAGGGCTAGATCTAGGGCAAGTGTTAGGGTTAGGGTTACAGTTAGGGTTAGGGTTAGGGCTAGGGCTAGTGCCAGGGTTAGGGTTAAGTCTAGGACTAGGCTTAGTGTTAGGGATAGGGCTAGGCTTAAGCTTAGTGCTAATTCTTGAATTATTGTTATTGTTAATGTTAGTGTTGGGGTTGGAGTTGTGTTGCGGTAAGTGTCAGGTATAGGGTTAGTGGTAACTGTAGGTTTAGTGTAAATGTAATTGTAGGTTTAGATTTAGGGTTAAGATTAAGGATAAGGTTATGTCTAGGGCTATGGTTAGGGTTAGGGTTAGGGCTATGGTGAGAATTAGGCTTCACGTTCGGATTAATGTTAACATTAGTTTTAGGGCTAGGGTTGGGGTTTGTATCATGAATCCTAACCCAACTTTAGCTCTAAGCCTAAACCTACCCCAAGCCCTAAAACTCTCCCTAGCCTTAAACCTAATCATATGCAAACTCACTGTAACTGTAACCCCAAGCCTACTCTAACCATAACTTAAAACCTAGTCTTAGCCCTAGCCCTAACAGTAACTCTAACCCTAGCATAACCCTAACTCTAACCCTAGTCTTAACCCAAACCCAAACCCTACACCTGTTCCAACACTTTCCATTGTCCCCACCCTAAGGCACACACGACACAAACGTCAGATCTAACCCTAATCATACCCCTAACCATAACCTCAAAACCTGCCCCGTCCCAAACCATAAAAATGAATCTAGTTATAAACCTAAAGTGAATCTTAACCCTAAATGTAATAACTAAACTTAGCCCTAAGCCCAGCCCTAACGATAACTCTTGCCATAACACTAACACTATCACTACACCTACTCCTAACTCTCACCATAACCCTACATGTAATCCAACCCTAACCCTATCCCTAGCCCTTGCTGTAGCCTTAAACCAGTCCTAACACAAACACTAGCCCTATTCCTAATCATATCTCTATTGCTAAACCTAACCTTAACTGAAACACAAACCACCTCACCTAGCCCTAGCCCTAAACATAATCCAGGCCTAGCCCTAAGCCTAACACTAACCCTACCCCAACCCTAACCCTAACCCTAACCCTAATATGAACACTAACTCTAAGACTAAACGTAAACCTAACCCTAACATGAACACTAACAGTAAACCTAACCCAACCCAACCCTAACCTTAAAGCTAGCCCTAAGCATAAGCAGAAGCCTAAAGCGGGCCCCAAATTTAACCCTAACCCGAAACCTAATCTGACACTAAACATAAACCTAATCTTATCCTGACCCGAAACCTAAACCTTACTCTAATCCGAAGGCAAACCTCAAAATAAAGCTAAGCCTAAACCTCACAATAACCCTAATCCTAATCCTAACATGAACACGAATCAGAACTCTAACCCTAAACAGAAACCTAGACCTAAACAGAACCAGAACCCAACCCTACCCCTAAAACTAACACTAAGGTGAACACTAACCCTAACCCGAACCCGAATCCAAACCCTAAACCTAACTCAAACGCTAACACGAACCCTAACCTGATACCGACACCAAACACCAACCATAACCCTAAACCAAACACTAACCCTAACACAAAAACTAACGCTAACCCCAACCCTAACCTGAACCAAAACATAACCCTAACTTGAACTCTAAGCCAAAACCTAATCCTAACCCTAACAATAACCCTAACCGAAATCCTAACCCTAACCATAATGTTAAGTCTAACACGAAAAATAACCCTAACCATAACCCAAGTCTGAATCCTAAACCTAACCCTAACTCGAACCCAAACCCAACCTGAACCCAGTCCTATCCCTTATCCAAAACTAACCCCAACCCCAGCCCTAACCCTAAGCCTAAAGCTAACCAGAACTCTAACAATAACCTGAACCCCAAACTTAACGCAGACTCTAACCCGAACCTTAACCCTAACTCTAAAATTATCACAAACACAAAGCCTAATCTGACTCTAACACTAACACCATAGAGAACTCAAACCTTAACTCTAATCCTAATCCAAACACTAACCTCACCCTAAACCTTAACATAACCTTAACAGTAACCCTAATTCTAACCGTCCCAACAAAGCAAAACATAACCCTAACCCTAACCAGAAAATGAACTCGAACCCTAACCATACCCTAACCCAAAAACAACCCTGACCTTAAAAATAACCCTAAACTTAACATGAAAATTAACCGTAACCATATAGGTAATCCTAGCCTGAAATGTAACCCTAACCCTAAACCTAATCTTAGCCCGACTCTAACCCTAACCCTAACCAGAACACGAACCTGAACCCTAAGCCTAACCCTGACTCAAACACTAGCCCTAACACTAAAACTAAACATTACCCTAACTTGAACCCTATTGCTAAGCCTAACCATAATCTGAACTCTAAACATAATTCTAACCCTAATGCTAACCCTAACCCTAATCCAAACCCAACACTAACCCTAACCCTAACCCTAACCCTAGACCTAAATCGAACCCTAACCCTAATCGGAAACCAAAACGTAAACTTAACCCTAACCATAAACCAAACCCAACCCTAACCCTAACCCTAACAAGAAACCTAAAGCTAAAGCTGAGCATTTTTCGAACCCGAAACCTAATAATAACCCTAATCCGAATACTAACCCTAACCTCAGCCTAACCCAAATCCTAACACTAACCCGAATGCTAACCTGAATCCTAACCCTAGCAAGAACCCGAACCCTAACACTAACCCGAAGCCTAACCCAACCAGAACCCTAAGCCTAAACTGATATCAAAACCAAGCCCTGACCCTGACATTAACCCAAATACTAACACTAACACTACACCTAACCATAACCCTAAATCTAACTCAAACCCTAACACTAACCCCAACGCTAAACTGAACCTGACCACTGACCCTAACCCTAACCCTAAACTCTAAAACTAACCCTACACGTAAAACAAATCTGTACCAAACCCAAACCCTAACACTAACCAGAACCATAACCCTAATGTTAACCATAACCCTAACCCCAATAGTAACAGAAACCCTAACACTTACACTAACCAGATGATAACCCTATGCTAACTGAAGCCTAACCCTAACCTGGCAATCAACCATAACACTAACGTCAACCCTAACCCTAACACTAACCTAAACTCAAACATACCATTAACGCAAATCATAACCCTATCCCTAACTAGAACCATAAACTTAACCCTAATCAGAAACATATACCTAAATATAAACCTAACACGAACCCGAAAAGTAAACCAAACCCTAAAACTGACAGTAACCGGAAACCAAACTTAACACTAACGTAACACTAAGAGTACCCCAGGAAATGGCTCTGGGGAGAAAAGCATGATGAAGGGCACGTGTGACGCCTTCTGTTTGAGTGCAGAGGTGCCAGGCAGAGGGCGACAGGATGGCTGGATCGGCTCACCTGCTTTCTCCAAATGAGGCTGGACAACCAGCCAAACATCCTACCTGGGCCAGGCCACTTCCAGTGGGGAAAAGGTCAAGAGGACATAGCCCTGTGGATGGCTGCCAAGTCTCCTGTGGCGTGTGCTGGGCCCCGTCAGAGAAGGAAGCAACCTGGCAACGGGTGTGCCAGACGTGAGATCAGGAGGCCTCCCACACCCGGGTCCCTGTCCTGCCCAGGCCTCACGAGGGAGGACGATGGTCGTGGCAGTAGCGAGTGGGGTGGGGCTGCCGGCTAGCCTGCCCTGGGATGTCCTGGGAGAGGGCGCCTGGGGATGGGCTGCCACTGGAGAGGTCTGAGGGATCGACCCAGCTCGAGGCAGTCGGGGGCAGAGAGAGAATCCCACTCCGCTCTTTCCCTTAAGTTTCTTATGGCTTGCCAAATCGTTAACAAGACAGGTTCGCAAGAGAAAATCATACCCAACTGAGAAATATGAGTACATGGCAGAAACCCGGGAAAATGAGTCTCTCCACACAAAGGCAGAGATTTTCATCTTGCATCCTCTCCTGATCTTATGAGAAAGGAGGATGTTGGGGGAGGGCATGTGGAAGTCAAGACTGGAAGAAGACAATTGTCATGCAGAGGGACATGTAATGTCTTGTCGGAACCATTTCCCCTGCACCGGGGTCAGGTCCAGAAGGGACAGCACGATGGTGACCAGCAACCCTCCTCTCTGTGGTGGCGCTGGCCCCGGGGCGGGCGTGGGGGTGGTAGGTGGAAGCGGGATGGCGTGTGAGTTGGTACCAGCGGTGGAGGCAGCGATTCAGAGGTCAGGGATCTCTCTTTCTCTCTCTCTCACTCTCTCTGTGTCTCTCTCTCACTACTCTCCCTCTGAGACCTGAGGAGAGAAAGGTGGGGCACCCTACCCACCTCGCCTACCTATTCCATGGTCCCTTCTTTCTCTGGCAGCTCTCGGAACCATGTGTGCTTGGGTTCAACCCCCTCAGGCCAAGGGTGCATGCTCAGCCACCCGGGACTAGGGCTGGCCTCGGGGGTCCTCAGTGAGGGCCCCATCCTCCCACCATGATCTGACTGGCTGGGGCATCCCTCGGTGACTACCAGCTGCAGGTGAAGGAACCCCACCCTTCTTGACTTGGCTTCAGGTGCTGTCTCCCTCACCTCCCACAATACCTCACAGATCGCAGGCCTCATCACTTCCTTGGAAGGGTGGGTCTGTCCAGGGTGGCCACAGTCAGACTGGGGTTCGAGCTCAAGGTTCTTCCTAGGCCAGTTGCTTTGTCCTGGGGCTCATTTCTTTCCAGAAAGACAAAGCCATGGCCTCACCCCATGCCTAGACTTGGCGACTGCAGCCAGGTGGAGGAAAGGCTCTGTGGAGAAAAAAGGGCCGAGACAGGCATATGGCAAAGCAGGAAGTGCAGCACCAGCAGCCCATAGGCATTTGGGAGACTATGCCAAACTGGGCAAGCCCTTCCAGGGTCAGTTCCCAGTCTCCTCTCTGGCGTCGGGAAAGCTTGGCCTTCCTAGGGCCCAGGCCATGGTTCTGGGGAGAAATCCGCGATGGAGGGCACTCGTGAGGCCCTCTGCCTGAGGTCGCAGGTGTCACGCCCAGGGCAACTGCAAGCCTGGCTCTGCTTGCCAGCTTTATCAAAAGAAGTCTGGACAAATATCCAAACCTGGCACCTGGGCCAGGCCCCTTCTGAGGGGACAAGTTACAGAGGACATAGCCCTGGGGACGTCTGCCAAGTCTCCTGGGGCGTGTGCTGGGCCTCGTCAGAGGAGGAAGCAGTCCGGCAAGTGGTGTGAGAGACCACAGATCAGGCAGCCTCGCACACCCAGGTCCCTGTCTTCCCCAGGAATCCCAAGGGAGGATGATGGTCTTGGCAGTGGCGAGAGCGCTGGGGCGGGCGCTGAGGCAGCCCTTGGATGCTCTGAGAGAGGCACCGAGGGATGGACTGCCCCTGGCCAGGTCTGAGGGACCGATCCAGCTTGGGGCAGCCGGGGGCGAACCACAGCATGTCCACAGCCCTCTCTGCAGATCCAAGCACCAGGCAAGCACCTGCCATGGCTGATCCCATTAGTCCCTACAAGATCACCATGAAATTTATCCTCTCCACACCAACTTTTAAGAAGAGCAAACTGAGTCTCAGAGAGATGTGGGCATTTGCCCAAGGTACACAGCTGGCAGTGGGCAGAGTCACCACTGTGCTGAGGGCTGAGTGGCTACTCACCTAGTAAACAGCTGGTCCAGGACCCGGCGGCATGTGTTTGAGGCCAAGTAGTTCACCATGAAGGTGGTGAAGCTGGAGATGTTCTTAATCAGGAAAGCTGGTGCAATGGACACTGTCAGCTTCTCCATCATGCCTGCCTGGAGGCCACGCATCCTGCAGGCCTCATTTAAATTCACAGTGGACTCATCCTCACACTAGGGGAGAGGAGGAGGAACATACAGTCAGTGACATCATAGTGAACCACCAGGAGGAATGACGTGTCTCTCTACCCTCCTGTGTAGCTTCTGGGGAGGAGTGGAGGTCCAGATTCCTTTGGGAGAGGGACTGTCGGACACTGTAGCGAGAAAATTCTGGGGCAGCCGTTCCCAGGGGAATCTCATATTTGAGTCAGGATTCTACTACTGCCTTGATCTTCTCAGGGTCCTGGGTGTGAAGACACCTCTGCAACCACACTCACCTCAGAGCAGCCCTGGTCATTGATGGACTGGTGCACCTGTGTCCACTCCAGGGAGATGGCAAACTGGAAAGCATGCACCAGCTCCTCGACCATCTCCTGGGTGCAGATTTGCAGTGACAGTGCCCAGCAGTCAGGCCAGGAGGGATCAGGGGCCTGCCTGGACTTTGCCACAGTGAGAAACTCCACCACAGATCAGGCACAGAGGAGAATCTGCATAGATTCCACCAAGGAAGGAATGTGAGGACACCTTGAGGGCACAACATTCACATGTGGATAGAGGAGCTTGGTCCCCAGCGCTCACCTTCCTCTCCTGCAGCCAAGATCTTGAGTATGAACATGACACACTGCCCGACTCCCACCATCTAGCTTCCTGCTCCTGCCCAGGCTGGGTCCTCCTCATCTCCAGCTTCCCTAACTCCACCTCCCCCCCACACACACACAATGAGGGTTAAGGGGTGTGGGGCTGTCCTTTTGGGATCACAGTTCTGGCCTGACCTAGAGTGGTCTGCCCTGGACTACACTGTTACCTCATGGTTCCTCCTGCCAGAAGGCCACAAACATTCGCAGTGAGGGCTGAGCCAATGTCTAAAGCGACTTAACACGCTCTCTTCCTTGGCTTTCCGGGGGCCAGAGCCTGGGAAAGTCACGGGACAACACGAGAACATCCTGCTGTGTCGAGTGTCTCCACTCAAATGAACTGAACAGGAGGCTGTGTTTACAATGTTGGTGCCTGGTAACCAGAGTTCTAAGTTCTGTTGGGTGCTGTCACCAAGGAAGTGAGGTCACTTCTTCAAGGTTCTATTACTTTGCCCCATCCTTCAATCAGACCCACTCAAAGCCGCCGCTAGGCTGTTGGCTGCTCTCCCTCTTTGCCCATGTCATCTCCATCACTGTACACAAATGCCCATCACCACCCTCCCCACAGCTCCTTGGGAGTGGATCCAGGCCCCAGCTTTGAGGAGACAGAGCTGAGGTCAGACCTCTTTTTTCCTACCAGTTATGTGTCCTGGAAAAGCTGCTGTGCCTCTCAAGATCTCCCCACTCTCCCAAGCTGCACAATGAGGATTGGGCTAAAAACAGCTTCCTAGGGACCTCATCAGGTGTATATGTAATAATACGTACAACATCTGTGGGATGGTGTCACATGTGTCTAATGCACACACTTAGAGATGGAGGAAGTACAAGGAGTAGGACATCACATAGAATACCAGTCAGAACTTCTCTAAGTCCCAGATGTGTGAAATTTGGTAAGTCACTGCCACTCTGAGCCTCATTTTCAGGTCTGCATCCTGAAGGGGTTGAAATTAGAGGAAATTCAGACATTGTGATCCACTGGCATTAACCCTTCCAGGGTCCCCTGTTTTACTCAGAATCAGTCCCAAGAGGCTCATGTTGGCCTATGTGGTGGGAGCCTCCACAATGTTCCCAATGCTCCCTGCCTCCTAGAGTGCACATCATTGTGTCACCACTAAGTGGTAAGTATCCGGCTTCTGATCAACAGAACACAGCCAAGGTGACGGGATGTCACTTCCAAGTTTTAATTACAAAACGTCTGTCACTTCCTGCTTACTGGCTTACTTGGGTTCCCTACTTACCTCCCTCCTTCTGTTTCTCTCTCTCTCTCTCTCTCTCTCTCTCTCTATCAAATCACCAGAATTGAGAGAGCAAGTGCTGATGTTTTCAGTTGCACTATGTAGAGGCTCCATAGGAGAGAACTGAGGGAGTGTCCAGCCAAAAGACAGACATGAGCTCAGACTCTCAGTCCAAATGGATCCTGGCAAAACCCATGTGCGTGATCTTGTGTGGGAATGTTCCCCCATTTGAGCCCTGTTGAGACCACAACCCTGCTTCACAGAGACTTTGAGGCAGAGGCACCCAGCTAAGCCATGCCAGATGCTTGGCTCACAGAAATTATGAGATGGTATATATTTGTACTGTATAGGTGCTAGGTTTTGGATTAATGTTGTCACAGAGGAACAGAAAGTAACAGTCTACCGTGTCCCAGGATCCAGCCTGATCACCCTCCTCTCTCCCCTCACTCTCTCTTCTCAGGCTCCCTCCAGCCACACTGGCCACATTTCTGACATTCCCTAGTCAAACTCGCTTCTTCCTGTGAGTCTCTGCACCAGGGAGCCTTCTCCTTGACACACTAACTGTTCCCAGACATACACAGGGGTGCTTACACTTGTCATTCTGGTCACAGCAAAGGGCTGAAATGCCTCAGAGAGGCCTTTCAGAACCTCCTAGCACAGTCTCTACCATCACAGATCTCACATCCAGAAGAGCATTACATGATTTCCTCCTCCTTCCTCCCATTGAGTTAAAATGAGTGCATGATGAAGGGCTGTGTGTTTTGGCTGAAGCAGAGGCAACTCCTTCTGGTTATAGCAAGCACACGACTGTCTCTTCCAGGCCGAATTTTTCTCACCATGAGTCCATTGTTTAAGGAAATCATCATTCCCTCTCTTTCATGGGTCTGGTTTCCCCAAGAACACAGTGAACCATCCCCTCTCCCTGTGCTGCATCACCATAAACCCAGAGCCAGAAGATAAGCACCAGGTTAAAACACCACCAGATCCTGAATTCAGTCACTGCTGAGACCCTCCCATCAATGTTGTCATTCAATCGGGACTCCTGAGGACACCTTTCCCCTGAGACCCACTCCCAGCCTGTCCTCAGCTTCTTACAGTAACACTGAAATTTACTCAAAGTCCTCCCAACCTGGGAAAGAAACATTCTGAAATGTTCTCTTTATTAATTTTCAGGGACTGGGGACATAGGTAGATGTAATATCAGTGTGTATGTGCAGTAGTTTCTATGCACGTATTCTATTTTTCAGACACAGATAAAATAGTGTGGCTACTCAGTGCACCAAGAAAATGAATAACTGATCAAATTTTTTCATGATGTGAAGTCTTTAGAGAGTAAATGTCATGGTTAAGAGCACAGACTATGGAGCTAACTCCTCACGTCCAAATTCCAGCTCAATCCCTCATTAGATATTAGTGTTGACCGAGTTATTTACCTGATTGGTGCCTCAGTTTCTTCATCTCTCAGTTGGCAATAATGATCAGCATACCTATTTTGTAGGTTTATGGAGAGCATTAAAGGAGTTAATGTTTGAAAAATGCTTGGAACACCTAGCGTATTACCAGTGCTGTACCTATATATTAGAAATAAAATTTAGAAATTCTTCTGACACTGCCTGTGAGCCCCAGAGGGTGATACTGTTGCCTGGATGTATGTAGAAAGCACTCCATGACATACGATGAATAAATGAGTGAACAACATTGGCGAATGCATTACCAATGTCACCTAGGTCACCCTACAGGCATTCCCAAGCCGAACCACACACAGACATTCCTGCTCTCTCCTGCATCTCAGTCCCTGGAGGAATGACTGGGGTTTCTTGGACTCTGGTAACCGTGCCCACTAAAGGTTATTTTCTGTCAGCAAACCCCAGTCTTTGTCCAAGTGCTGCAGCTCACAGGGTCTGAACTCTGATCCTTGTCTTCACTAGAGGGAGAAGTGCCATCCCCAGATCTGGGCACACGAAGAGCCTGATCCTTGGAGAAAATGATTCCTTGGCCCTGGGGCAGGTAGAAGAGCTCAGGGACAGAGTGGGATTTGGGGAAAATCCTCCAGGTGTTGTCAGAAGGGATGGAGGCAGGGGATGTGTCAGCAAGGACTGGTCTGGTTGGTGGGCCGTGGTGGTTAAATAGTAGAGGGGCTGGGAAGTTTCATAGCTTCTAGCATAATACAATCAATATGACGGTCATGAAATCAGAATCAGCATAATTAAGGCCAAATCAACACAATGTCAGCTGTTCCATGACTCTCTAATCCAGTAGTGACTTATAATAAGGGTATTCGTGATCTATCATCTCTTTTTCATTGATTGGCTAGAGTAATTATTCTTTACATAGCCTGTCTATTTTTACATAGTAAAGAAAAAGTGAGTTTTAAAACAACCCTCCCTGGAAAAGTCTCCCTAACATATTGAATTAATAACAGAAGCCACGACAGGAAATTCACCACTTATCTTGAGCTTTAGTCTCTGGTTTTAGATCTTCCTAACTGGTAATTTTCCTAGACTTCTGCCTTCTTTCTTGAGATTAGTCTACTTAGGAGTAAGTAAGAGTACAACCTCATACCATGTGAGAATTGGTGGGACTCTAGGAAAAGGTTTGTTTCATTCTGTCAGTGTGTGTGTGCGCGTGTGTGTATGAGACTTTTTGCTGCATCTGGCAGTGTGGGCCAGTGTAGACTCCTTTTCTAGGGAAAAAATTTCCCTAATCACTTTCTCTGGACTTTCTTTTCACTGATGGCTTCACCAGCACTGTCCAATAGTAACATTAAGCACTCTATATTATGGAATTTAAATATTTTTTAGTAGTAACATTTTAAAACATGAAAACAAACAGGTGAAACTAATTTTAATAGTATATTTTAACCCACTATAACCAAGATATTATCAATGTGGGTGCAGTCTATACAAAACTTAATAATGAGAGTTTACATTTTTTTCCTGAGTTTCATAAATCCAGTGTGTACTTCCCACTTACAGTACAATCTCCATTTGTAAGTTGAGTTTTTTCAGACATACATTGTCTGCACTGAGATTTAATGTTCACAGTTGTCAAATAAGAGTCACTAGGAGTGGGGTGGATGATAATTTCACCACTGATTTAAGCTCTAATGGAGCTATGAACACCAACTGGTCAATGGGTTAATCAAATGAATACTCATATAGTATAGAAGAATGGTATGATTTGGGATTTAGAAAAAGACTGGGGACCATGTGTCCTGACAGGGAGCTCCAAGGATTTTGTTGTTGAGAGTAACAAGGACAAAAAGAGAATAAAGTCATACACATAAGTGTCTAACAACATGGGGGGGAAGAAATGACCTGCCGTTGTGCTGAGTTTTGACCTCGTGGTTTCTTTTCTTGACCCAAATCTCTTTGATGATGTCCCAGGACATAGGTCAGATTAATCCCTAAAGGGAGAGAGGGAGGGTAGACGTACAAGGCATCTGTTATAATTGTCCTACGAAGGCAGACTTCATTTACAACTCTGATCCACTTTCACAATTTATTTTTTTTAGGGTAAGAGGAAAAGAAGTATGATGGTCCAATCATCACAGAGGAAGTGAAATGATTGTGGAAAGCAATCTAAACCAAAGCCTGGTTTGAACATCTCCATCCCTTTGAGAATGTACAGTTGCATATTCAAGAGGCCAGTTACTAGAATCACATCATATCCTGGCAATGAGGTCAGATGTCAGCAAAGGGAGGAAACCTTGGAGCAGCCCCAACAACTCTGCTGGCAGAAGAGACTGCAAGGTCTCCAGGCCTGCAGAGTACAGGGGAACTGTTAAGTGCTTTGGACCTTGCCAAATCCCTGCCCAACCTTACACCTACTAGCACAGGTGTATCCCTGCCAGGTGACCTCGCAGGTGTTCTGAACTCCAGTCCCATGCCCACCCCTGCCTGAACTTCAGATTCAGCAGAGATGATCCCAGGAGCTGGTCTGTACATCCCACAGCTCCTTTGCAAACGTCTTCTGGTGACTGAGGAAGATATCAGGAAACAGGAAGGGAAAGTGAAGACGGCAAGTGACAGACTGGCGGTAGCACTGATGCAGACACACTCACTAGCGAGCCAGGGTGAGTGAGGGGCCCTGAAGGACATCCCGACAAACACGATGAAGAAAACAGAAGACGGCGCAGATGACATGGAGCTCACACTACATTAATGCCTCCGCAAGGGTCCTGATGTCTTCTTGCTTTGACCTCTTGAAACTTTAATATATACCAATAATTTTCTTTTCTTTGATTCCTTTGCATGACAGAGAAGATACAGACAGTGATCCTTCTGAGGTGAGAGATTAGGTTTCAGATGAGGAGAGAAAGGAGATCTTTCTTTCTCATTTTGTTCTCTCATTTTCCTTTACTGAGTGTTATCTATTTGTATTTTAAGACCAATATTTATCACAATCAGGGGATTCCTTAGAGTTTTGCCCTCACAGTCACAGAGAAAACATAGCTGGTCCAAATGGATTGTCCTTTTTGTGTAATATTGCAAGAGATTCCAACATAATATTTCACGAAAGATCTGTTATTTCTGTCTTCTCAAAAAAGACACCTAGTTCTGGGTCTCTATTTTTCTGGTATTTGTTGCACGTGGAAGCACAGTTGCATACAATGAAATACTGGATTGTCCCTTTTTTTAGATTTATATGTATTGGACATTTGATTCATGAAAATTGATATGCCATTGTGTTATCATGCTGTCAGGAGAACGACTGTTTTCAGCATCACAAGTCTCACAACAAGCCAGGGTGTTGGGATTTGCCTATTTGCCTGATCGAGTATGTTGCACTCTTCAAATCCTCTTTATCATTACTAACTTTTGTCCCACAGTTTTATCAGTTTCTGAGAGCAATGTGTTAAACAATAATAGAGTATCTTAGTATTTATATCTTCCCTAAAAAATGAGTTATCTTTTAGCTAAATTTTCTCTCCTCTATTCTTCCATGTGGTAATCATATGGAATTTTCGTTCGAATGTTTTTAATGTCTTGTTTTAAAACTAATACTAAATTAGACAGACGGTTTTTTCCTTTCCTCATGACTCCTGTTATGTTTTCCTGGGTTCACCTTTCCTCTTCCTGATGTACATTCTTTACCGGTTCTTTCACTGCAGGCCTGTGGGTGGTCAACTTTGAGTCTCTTTGTAAGTCAGAAAACGTCTTTCTTTCTTTGACACATAGTTTGAATAGGTGTTTACTTTAGGTTTGTAGTAATTTTTTTCCTTCTTTGTCAAGTTATTTAATATTTCTGAGCCTCCACATCTTAAGCTTAAAATGGGAATAAATCCCTAAAATTGTGACTGTAACTGAGATAATACATGCAGAGCTTTCCAGTCATGTTTCTTAGAAGAAATTAGTCAATAATGATAACTATTATCAATCATTATAATGATATTATAATAATCAATATATAATATTAATGTATAATAATAATTATACATTAATTTATAATTATAATGTACAGTATATAAGGTATAATGTATGCAATGTATAATAATAACATATTAATATTATTAATCATTAGAATCTTCATAGTATGCATTCTTGGAGAATCACTGCTTCAGATTGAGAATGTGAGGCTCATACACAAAAATTGTGAGAGAGTGTCATCACTGTTACTTTAATTCTCAGCCCTTGGGTATCTTCAGCTGTGGTCGTCTGCACAGTGTGTACAGATAATATAAGCTGTTCCCACAGACCCACTGCAGAACAGCGCAGCCTGCCTCATGCCTGGGATGATCTGGTCTGCTTGTTGGGAAGCCTCTGCTGTGAGGCTAGTTGGACTCTGTACAGAGAAAGATGAAAAAAGACTCTTTCTTTTCCTTCAATTTCTCCCACCGAGTATTATTCACTTTTACATCCACAGCAGATACTCTCTTCCCAGAGCCTTGGTTTTTCTCTGGGATTCAAGCTTCCCAGACACCTAGTCATTTCAGCTCCCAAGGCGCAAGTTGAACGCAGAGTCATGTCTCACCCACTCCTCCCATCTTGGTCTGTTTCTCGTCACAGAGGAGCCATGAGTGGGGAGAGGAGCCATCGAGGGAGACTGATCTGGAACTCCCGGTGAATCTGAGCTTCAGAGAATGAAGCAGAAAAGGGGGAACCTGAGACTGCCAGGTCTTCAGTGGGGGAGGAATATGGAGGAACCGAGAGGGGTGTGATGGCTGCACAGAGTCAAGGGGAAGGATGTTTCAAAGTTTCCTAAGAAGAGAAACCTTGCACTGAAGTCTGGATTCGATTTTAAATGATGGCAACGTCTGTGCTGGTTTCACCGATTCTGGTGTCCCTGAGGGATGAACTGGTGTGACACCACAGGACAGAAGTTGCAGTCACTTTCAGGACTTAAGGAAGGTGAAACCTTTCAACTTAGTCCCCTGTGAGCCAGTCAGGGGTCAAGTCTAGAAAGGCTCGGAGCCTGTGTCCGTCCAATGTGGTTTCTTTTTGTTCCAGTCAAGCACCTCTGGAAACCAGCTGGGAAAAAGGGAACTCAGTTCTAGTCATATCTAGTCATCACAGCTTCCGTAGGTCGCCATGAGGCAGGTAATAACCCAGGCATCGTCACTGGACCTCATTGTCGCCCTCCTTCTTCCGCTGGCAGACAGTGACTTGTGAGGTGAGGAGAGTGCATCAGAATGGTCCAGTCAGCTGCCCAGTATGGGAGACTCCAGGGGAAGGAGATGCCAAAGCCACAGAGACCCGATGCCTCCTGTGTCTCCCTCTTTTTTTTTTCCACTTAATTTTCACACTCAGTCCTTCTTTTCCTTCCCTTTTCCCTCGTTCGGCTCTCTCTCCCTTTCTTTCCCCTACATGCTCTAGCTTAATTGAGGTTTTAACGACATACAGAAAACTGCAAACATTTAAAGTGTTCAATTTGATACATTTTGATTATAACTTATTGAACCATCACCACAATCAAGAAAAGGAACGCTATCTTAGCCAAATTTACTCATGCTCATTTTAATTCCTCCTTCCCTGCCGTTTGCAAACACATACTAAAATGTTTATAAATGGGATCATATACTATGTACTCATTTTTTACTGGCTTCTTTCACTCAGCATAAATATTTTGACATTTATGCTTGTCATTGCCTGTACTATGAATTCATTCCTATCCCCAACCCTTCCCTGGCAGCACTGTGCACACACCCGAGCACATCCCATGTTGGTGTGAGAGCCAATAGTAATGCTGCATCCCCAAATTAGGAATGCGCCTTGGTGCAACTCTGGGAGGGGTTGGCCTGAGCCCTGGAACCGCACATGAATGCTTTCCTGAATGGTTGGAAAACGCACCATGCCACTGCAGTCCCAATGATTGGCCAATGCTCAGAACCCATGAAGAAACCCCACCCACCAAACACAGAGGTTGCATGAGCATAAGAAAAGGCAGCAGCAGATATATGAGCACATGCAAATGCTTTCTCAGGTGGCGCAAATACCCATAGTAGTGCTGCAGTCTCACAACTGTACACGTGCCTCCATGTGGCAGCAGCTCTGAGCCTAGTGGGAATGTTTTCCCAGCAAGTGGAAACACTCACTGTACCCACACAACTTCCAGCATATGGGGTGGGATCAGAAACACAGCTCACGTTTCCCCACAGCGGTAGCAGGTGGAATCTGCAACCTGATACTACCACAAATACACAGGCAAAAGATTAGTTCATCAAACACCATAAGAAACTACAGTAACAATTCAGGGCAGAAGGAAACGACAAATCTCCAGAAACGAAACTTGAAGTCACAGAAATTTACAATCTAAATGACAGAGTTCAAAATAACTGTCATAAATAAACTCACCAAGTTGCAAGAATGTTCAGAGAGTTCGATGAACTCAGGAATAAATTTAATGAGGAAAAGGAATACTTCATCAAAGAGACTGAAGCTATTAAAAAAAAACAAGCAGAAAATCTGGATATGAAGAACATAATTAAAAAGATAAAAAAAATCTAGAATCCTTAAAAAATAGAGCTGATATTATGAATGCAAGAATTAGTGATTTAGAGGATAGAAATATAGAAATGCTTCCAGTGGACAAGGAGAGAGAACTCTGATTTTTAGAAAAGGAAGGAATTCTTGTAGAAATATACAATTCAATTATAAAAGCAACATAAGAATTATACGTATCCCAGAGGGAGAAGAGAGGCAGAAAGGAGCAGAGAGCTTGTTCAAAGAAATAATAGCTGAGAACTTCCCAAACCTGAGGAAGAACCGGACTTACAAATACATGAAGCCAACAGAACGACTAATAACATCAACGCCAAAAGACCTTCTCCAAGGCATATAATAGTAAAATTGGTAAAATCCAATGACAAAAAGAACTATTAAGGGAAGCAAAACAGAAGAATATAACCTACAAAGGAACGCTTATCAGGCTTTCAGCGTATTTCTTGGCAGAAACTTTACAGGCAAGGAAAGAATGGAATGATATATTAGAAATACTGAAAGACAAAGACTTTCAGCCAAGAATACTCTATCCAGTGAAATGATCCTTATGATACAATGGAGAAATAAAAGTTTTCCCAGATAAACAAAGGCTGAGGGAGTTCAACGCCACTAGATCTCCCATACAAGCAATGATCAAGAACGTCCTCATACCCGAAATAAAAAGAAGGCAAATGTCTACAAATCTTTGAGCAAAAACATAAATAGACAGACAAAATCAGAAAGCTACAGCTCTGTTTCACAACAGGGTACCAAATACTTAATTATAACTTAAAAGAAGAAGGGAAGGAAAGCATCAAAAGTAACTATAAACACTTCAACTTAGTCACAAACTCACAACACAAAAATGAATAACTTGTGACAACAATAACTCATAACGAGAAGAGGAAAGTGATGGAACCTGCTTAGGCTAATGGAGATAAGAGGCTATCAGAAGATGGACTACCTCATCTATGAGTTATTCATACAAACCCCACAGTAACCAGCAAACAAAAAATCAGAGCAGAGCCATAGATCATAAAAAAAGAGACAACCTCCATGAAAACCCCCAACGTGAAATGGTAGTCAGAAACACAATGGAAGAGAAACAATGAAAATATAGATTAGGTGGGATTAAGCCCTCAAGTATCAATAATCACTCTAAATGTAAATCGATTGAATTCTCCAATCAACAGACACACAGTGGTGGGGTGGATTAGAAAACAAGACCCAACAATATGCTGCCTCCAGGAAACACATCTCAGCTCTAAAAACAAACAGGCTTAGAATGAAGGGATGGGAGACAATACTCCAATCAAATGGCAAAAAAAAAAAGAAAGTAGGTGTTGCCATACTTATATCAGACAAAGCAGACTTCAAGATAAAAAAGACTATGAGAGACAAAGAGGGGCAGTATATAATGATAAAGGGGACTTTCCGCCAAGAGGACATAACACTTATAAAAATATATGCACCTAACACAGCAGCACAAAAGAATATAAAGCAACCCTTAATAGACCCAAAGGGAGAAATTAACAGCAACACAATAATAGCAGGGGACCTGAACACCCCACTTACATCCATGGATAGATCATGCAGAGAAAGGCAACAAGTCAATAGTGTAATTAAATGAAACATATGATCAGATGAACTTAATCAATATACATAGAGCATACCCTCCCAAAACAGCAGAATACACATTATTCTTAAGTGTACATGGAACATTCTCAAAGATAGACCATATGTTGTGAAACAAGGCAAGCCTGAATAAATTTAAGATTGAAATCATATCAAGCTTTTTTTCTGACCACAACGCTATGACACTTGAAATCAACTAAAAGAAAAAAGATGGGGAAGTCACAAATATGTGGAGACTAAAGAACACATGACTGAAGAACCATTGGATAAATGAACAAATCAAAGGAGAAATCAAAAAATACCTGAAGACAAACGAAAAAGACAACAAAACAACTCTTATGGGATGCAGCAAAAGCAGTTCTAAGAAGGAAATTCATAGCAATACAAGCACATCTCAACAAACAAGAAAAATACCAAATAAGTAACCTTAAACTACACCTAATAGAACCAGAAAATGAAGAATAAATGAAGCCCAAAGTCAGCAGAATGAGGGAAATAATAAAAATTAGAGCAGAAATAAATGAAATAGAGACTAAAATAACTGTAGAAAGGATCAATGAAAGAAAGAGCTGGTTCTTTGAGAAGACTGAAACAAAATTGACAGACCCTTAACCAGACTCACTAAGAAAAAAAGAGAGAAGGCTCAAAGACATAAAATTAGAAATGAAAGAGGAGAAATTACAACAGATACCACAGAAATCCAAAGGACAATAAGAGAATACACTGAACAACTTATATGCCACCAAATTGGATAACCTAAAAGAAATAGATAAATTCTTAGATTCACACAACCTCCCAAAACTGAATCAAGAAGAAATAGAGAAAATGAACAGGCCAGTCACATGTAAAGAGAATGAAATTGTTATCAAAAACCTCCCAAATAACAAAAGTCCAGGACCAGCTGTCTTCTCTGGAGAATTCTACCAAATATTCAAACAAGATTTAATACCTATGCTTCTCAAACTATTCCAAACAGTTGAAGAAGATGGAACACTTCTTAATACATTCTATGAGGCCAACATCACCATGACAGCAAAAGCAGGCAAGGATAGCACAAAGAAGGAATATTACAGACCAATATCACTGATGAACACAGATGCAAATATCCTCAACTATATATCAGCAAATGGAACACAGCAATATATTAAAAGGATCATATACCATGATCAAGTGGAATTTATACCAGGGATGCAGGGATGTTTCAACATTCGCAAATGAATCAGTGTGAAACACCACATTAACAAAATGAGGAATAAAAATCACATTATCCTCTCCACAGATGCAGAGAAAGGATTTGACAAGATCCAACATCCATTTATGATAAAAACTCTCAATAAAATGGGTATAGAAGGAACGTACCTCAACACAATAAAGGCCATATATCAGAAACCCACAGCCAATATCATACTTAATGGTGAAAGACTTAAAGCCATTCCTCTGAGAACAGGAAGAAGACAAAGGTGCCCACTCTCGCCACTCTCATTCAACATACTACTGGAGGTTTTGGCCAGAGCAATTAGGCTGGAAAAGGAAATAAAAGGAATCCAAATTGGAAAGGAAGAAATGAAACTCTTGCTGTTTGGAGATGACATGATTGTAAATATAGAAAACCCTAAAGAATCCATCAGAAAACTATTAGAAATAATCAACAACTACAGCAAAGTTGCAGTGTACAAAATCAACTTACAAAAATCAGTTGCATTTCTATACTCTAATAATGAACTAACAGAAAGAGAACTCAAGAATACAATCCCATTTACAATTGCAACAAAAAGAAAAAAGTGTCTAGGGAAAAATTTAACCAAATAGGTTAAAGACCTATACAATGAAAACTATAAGACATTATTGAAAGAAATCAGTGATGACCTGAAGTAACGGGAAGATATTCCATGCACATGGATTGGAAGAATAAACACAGTTAAAATGTCCATATTACCTAAAGTAATCTACAGATTCAATGCAATCCCAATCAGAATCCCAATGACATTCTTCATAGAAATAGAACACAGAATCCTAAAATGTATATGGAATAACAAAAGACCTTGAACAGTCAAAGCAATCCTGAGAGGAAAGAGCAAAGCAGGAGGCATCACAATCCTAACTTGAAAATATATTACACAGCTATACTAATCAAAATGGCATGGTGCTGGCACAAAAGCAGACTCATAGATCAATGGAACAGAACTGAAAGCCCAGAAAGAAAACCACCCATCCGTGGTCAGTTAATCTCTGACAAAGGAGCCAAGATCATACAATGGAGAAAGGAAAGTCTCTTCAATAAATGCTGTTGGGAAAACTGGACACCCACATGCAAAAGAATGAAAGTAGATCATTATCTTCCACCATACACAAAAATTAACTCGAAATGGATAAAAGACTTGACTCTAACATTTGAAACCATAAAACTTCTAGAAGAAAATATACGCAGTGCAGTCTTTGACATTGCTCTTAGCAGCATGTTTTCCAATACCATGTCTACTCAGGCAAGGGAAAGAAAAGAAAAAATATACAAATGGGACTACATGAGACTAAAAGGCTTCTGCAACGCAAAGGAAACGATGAACAAAATGAAAAGACAGGGCCAGCCCCGTGACTTAGTGGTTAAGTGCACGCGAACCTCTACTGGCGGCCCATGTTTGGATCCCGGACTCTCACAGACGCAACGCTTGTCCGCTCATGCTGAAGCCATGTCCCCCATACAGCAACTAGAAGGATGTACAACTATGACATACAACTATCAACCGGGACTTGGGGAAAAAACAAAAGGAGGAGGATTGGCAATAGATGTTAGCTCAGAGCCGGTCTTCCTCAGAAAAAAACAGAAGGATTAGCACAGATGTTAGCTCAGGACTGATCTTCCTCACACACAAAAAAAAAAAAAAAACGAAAAGACAATCCACCAACTGGGAGAAAATATTTGCAAATCATATATCTGACAAGGTGTTAATCTCCAAAATATATAAACAACTCATACAACCCAACCACAAATAAACTGATAATCCAATCTAAAAATCGGCAGAGGCTATGAACAGACATTTTTCCAAAGAAGATATACAGAAGCCCAACAGGCACATGAAAAGATGTATAACATCACTAACTATTAGGGATATTCAAATCAAAACTACAATGAGAGATCACCTTACACCTGTCAGAATGGCTATAACTCCCAAGACAAAAAATAACAAATGTTGGAAAGGACAAGGAGAAAAGGTCACCCTCATACACTGCTGGTGGGAATGCAAACTAGTGCAGCCACCAGGGAAAACAGTATGGAGATTTCTCAAAAAATTTAAAATAGAAATACCATACCTTCCAGCTATCCCACTACTGGGTATTTATCCAAAGACACTGAAACCAACAATTCAAAGAGATTTATGCACCCCTGTGTTCACTGCGGCATTATTCACAATAACCAAGACATGGAAGCAATCCAAGTACCCTGCTACAGATGAACAGATAAAGAAGATGTGGTATGTATTATATACAATGGAATACTACTCAGCCAGAAAAAAAAAAGACAAGATCGTCCTGTTTGCAGCAACCTGGATGGACCTTGAGGGTATGATGATAAACGAAATAAGCCAGACAAAGACAAATAGCATTATTTCACTCATATGTAGAAGATAAACATATCCAGGGATAAAGAGAAGAGATTAGTGGTTACCAGAGGGGAATGGGGCTGGGTGTTGAGTGAAAGAGTTAAAGGGGCACATATGCATGGTGATGGATAAAAGTTAGACTACCGATGGTAAGCACGATGCAGTCTATAAGAAATTCACAAATAATAATGAACACCCGAAATTACACCATGTTAAAACCCTTTATAGTTTCAATAGAATAATTGAAAAAGAAAAAAATAATTCATTCCTCTTTATGGGTGAATATTATCCCACTGTGGGGATATATCACACTTTGTGTATCCGTTCACCAGTAGATGGACATTTGGGTTGTTTTCCATTTTTATCTACTATAAATAGGTTGTTATCAACATGTGTGTACAAGTCTGCGTATAGACATATGTGTTTATTTCCCTTAGATGGATTCCTAGGAGAGGAATGGCTGGGTAGACGTATGTAAATATTAAAGACGCATCCAAGCTATTTTTCACCAGCACTCAATGAGAGTTTCAGTGACTTGACATCTTCAACAACACTTGCTATAGTCAGTCATTTTAATTTTAGCCACTCTTAAGTGTGGTGGAATCTCATGATGACTGTCACTTACATTTCCCCAATGACTCATGTGGAGGAGGAGAAGTCAAGCCACGCACAGACTGGGAGAAAACATCTGCAAAACATATCCCTAGAAAAGGACATGTATTTATAATATATAAAGAGCTCTTACAACCCAATAGTAAGAAGACAAGGAACACGTCATGTCTTACCAAGACACAGCAGATCAGGCCTGTGATGAGCACCAGGAGTCCCGCCAAGCAGATGAGGATGAGGGCCCAGAAGGGGAGATCTGGGGAGACATGTGGTGGGGTGAGCCACATCCTGTCATTGCCCCAGGGCTCCTGGTGACCCCACTGTGCCTCAACCGTCCTTGACAAGGGTTGGCCAACTTTTCTCATCATCCAAGACCCTGTGTGCATGGTTCTCTTCGATGAGGCACAGCATCAAGATACTCGCCCCCTACCATGGGCTGGGGCTTCCTGCAGGTTTACCAGGCTTCTGAGTCAAGGCATCATCTCTGTTGGGAGAATACTCTGGAAGTGAATGAAATAGAGAATGCATGTGGGTGTGTTTCACTCTTTTTAATAAAACTTTTTAGACACAGAAAAATAAAGGGAACAGTCTCATAAACATCCATCATCTAGATTTAACAATGTATATTCCAATTAATTAAAACAATGTTGCATCAATGTATAAATTATTAACACTTGCCACCCTTGATTCATCACATGTTTTCAATGAAATATTAAAGTCAAGTAGACATCATCATGTTTCACACCATTTTAGTTTCCATCTCTAAAATGTGAGCATACTTTGCTACAAAATACAAGACCATTATCACAGAACAAAAGTGTAATAAATTAAACCAAATTCATACTTCTGGGCACAGAGAACTGAATTTGGGCTGGACTTTCTTATTACAGCCGGGGGCAGAATGGGTCATCACAGTTGGCAAGCCTATGGGATCTCTCTAAATTTGTAAAATCCAACTCAAAAGTGTTCTTCCGTGCCTAGAAACACATCATCCCCTTCTCCTTTATCTATTTGCTTAATATTCATTTTCTAGAATTAACCTACAATGTAATTTCCTGCAGGAAGTCTTCCCTGATTTCCGCCTGCAAGTATGAGTTTGTTCACATCAAATAATTGATAAGTTTCAATTCTCTATTCTTGTTATTCCCAGCTACAAGATAAACTTCAGGAGGGGAGGACACACAGCACCCAGTGGGCATGGGGACAGGGGTGCAGGTCCCTCTACTTGTACCTCTACCCAGACAACCTCTTAGAGGTGTGCTGTCTGATATGGAGCAGCTAGAAGTATCTTTTGAATTAAAATTAATTTTAGGTAAATAAAATAGAAATTCTAGTACCTCAGTAACATTAAAAATCAGTAAAAATAAAGACCAGTCACAATACAATCCTTCGAGTACTCAACAGCCACATGTGGCTATGCACTGGAGAGCACAGATATAGAACATTCCACCACTGCAGAAAGTTCTAACGCATTGGTGATCATCTAGAGCGGGACTTGGCAAACTATAGCCTGTGGATCAGAAAATCCATCCACCCCCAAACCTGTGAGTCTGCTTCACACATGGCTGGAGGCCCTCAGTGACCATCTGGTCCAGTTGCGTCAGTGCAGAGATAAGGAAACAAAAGTCCAGAGAGGGGAGGTGACTAACTTTAGGTCACAGAGCTGTCTAGGAGAAGGTGAGGGCCTCCTATATTACACTGGTTTCCTTTTGTCTCTCTCAATGGTGAGTAAAGACTGGGGGGCTACGCCACCTCCTGCCAACCTGAGAAAGTTCAATGCTCTCTAAGCCCCAGACATCCAGAGTCCCCGGAAAGGCCTCACTTTCTTTCCCAATGACCAGGGAGCCGTATCATCCCCAAGAACACTCTTCCTGTCCACTGTCAAGTTCTGCAGCTGGGTCCATTATGGGTCAGCCACAGGAATTCCTCATAGTTGGCAACTCTGTCCAGTCTCTGTGCCAAGGTGGCAAGGTACACAGGGAGTCTGCTCCAGTGTGGTTACTGTGGGGGACAGACATGGAAGGGCACAAGGGATGAACAATGGTGTCTGAAATTCTACCCTGATTCTAGATTCCCTGCTTCAGGGTCCTGTCCAAGAGAACTTTCTGCAATAATGTAAACCTTTGTCTGCACTACCATATACACTCATTATTAGCCCCATGTTGTTATCAAGCACTTAAAATGTGGCTAGTGTGTGTGAGTGAGGAACTGAATTTCTCACATAATTTCATTTTAAGTAATTAATTTATAAATAAATAACCACAGGGAGAACATTTTTGAAACTTTGGAGTAAGGACTTCTGCAAATGCATAAAAACAATGAAAACACTGTAAAAATTGTCAAAATCAACTTTTCAGAAGTCTAGAAATTAATCAACGGCTTGTAAATATCTGAGGAGGGTTTAGTGAAGAAACATGGTGGAATCTTGATAAAGGGAGCCAGCTTTGTGGCACTATAACTTGCACTATCCCATCCTGCTCTCACAATATCCTCCAAAACTTTGAAAACCGTCATTCTCAGAACTATAGTGGCTGAGACATCCAGCAGCCCAGCAGCCATAATGGGTTTGGAGCTCTCAAAAGACCCATGCCCGCTGAACTCTCACTAGCTGACCTGCCTGGAAGCTCCCTGAAAAAGCCCCATGTTCAGGGCTTGTAGTTACTTGACTCAGAGCTTGCCCAGGGAGGAAAGTCCGTCCCCAGGGCACTTCCTAAAAACAATCAAGGCTAATTGTTTTCTATTGTAGTTGCCTGAGGGAGTGATATCAGCTGAGGCAGGCAAGATGTCAGCCAAATCTTAGAAGAAAAATTGGGAGAATGAGATGTCCACAGGGGCCTTTGAAAAGCTGCAGTGTATTTGCCGGCATCTAGAAGGCCACATGGGCTCAGGGCTGTGGCATGCCCGGGAAAGACTTGAGAACATCTTAATCTCTCACCTCTAGTTGAAGGGTTGGCTTAATATCTGAAAACTTGATTATGTAATACACTATATTAATAGAATAAGGGCCAATAACACGCAATCTCAACCACATATACAGAAAATAATTTGACAAAATACAACACCCTTCATGTCAAAAAAAGTAAACACTCAACAAATTAGGAATAGAAGAAAACTTTCTCAACCTATAAACAGCATCGATGAAAAACCCACGGCTAACACCATATTCAATGGTGAAAGACTGAAAATTTCCCCCTAAGACCAGGGACAAGAAAATGATGTCTTCCCTTATCTCATATGTTAATCACAGGTACTAGAGGTTATAAAGAGGGCAATTAGGCAAGAAAAAGGAATAAAAGAAACCCAGATTGGAAGGGAAGAGGTCAAACTATATGTTTTGCAGAGGAGAAGATATTTTATATAGAAAAACCTAAAAAATACACTCCTCCCCACACACAATATGTGAACCGTATCTCAATAGGTGTATAAAAAATTTAAATTGCCCCATGTGCTTAGTGGCTCCACTACTGGAGAACACAGTTAGACTGCTGATATTTGATGAAAGTCTCCAGAAGAGGAGGAGGAGGAGGATGCTGGAGGTTGGTGGCCCCAAATGATAATGCTTTTCTCATTCCCCAAAAACTTATGGAAGGAGATGGTAGGATTAGCTGACAGGGATGTGGGGCAGAATGGGCACCATGTCAGTGACATCAAGATCAAGGATATGTCACTTGAGCTCAGAGTCATCAGCCACCAGCTCAGCCAATGTTTCCAATCTCCTCAACCTACATCAAGTCGGTGACCAGGCATGAGTGGAATATGTCTCACATCTGGCTGCCCTTGTAGAGCTTGGTGACCTAGAACAAACACGAGGGAGAGTGGGTGAGATGGAGGTCTCCTGGCGATGCAGGGTGCCACTGGAGCCAGTGAAATATCACAGACCTTGGGGCAAGGGAGACCTGTCTTCAAATCCTGGCTCTGCCCCTAACTCACTGTGTGACGCTAGGCACAATACTCCCCTTTCTGAGCTTCAGTTTACCCATGTGAGAAATGGGCAAGGCAGCTAGAACATCACCTCTGGACACTGAGAGAAGCCACACATGCAGGGAAAGTGAAGGGGTGAAACAATCACTTAACAGATGTAAGTCAGGCAGAGGAATGACGCTGCCCTCAGGGCAAGGGGAGAAGGGAGAGGGAGACCCCACCTGGTCCTGGGTGTCTCTCGGCAGGGCGGTGTACTCTGAGCATGTGGGCTCCAGGTTGCTGAGCTTCCCGACGATGATGCGGAAATGTAGCTGGTGCTCTCTCTGGATGGATAAACTCTGAGCTGCAGAGCCAGGAGCCACGGAGAGGAAGAGCTGAAATGTGGATACTCTCCGCTCCCAGCACAGAGGGATGGTGGCCCACGGGATCAGGGTGGTGGGTGCAGATGGCGTCACACTGGTGGCTGCCCCATCCTTCTCAGGCCTGGGGAGAGAGGGATGTGGGGACTCTGGAGAGAGGTCCTGAAACCTCTGGGAGTGGGGGCCAGAACTGGAAGGAGGAAATGGGAGGACAGTGGGGAGACAAAGAGGGGTAGTCACAAAAGTGGTCATTAGGGGAAAATGCTCAGGGGAGGGTCTCACCTGAAGGAGACCAGTCTGCAACTCGAGTAGAAGGGACCCAGGCTGCTCCTCTTGAACAATGATCCAGCTGGGGAGGAAGGAGGAGGAGGATGAGCAGGAGGGACAGGAGTTAGAGGAGGGGCTCGGTGGGATTTAATCCACCAGGCTCTGCAGGACCCTCTCAGTGGAGTTGAACATGGCTGAGCCATTGCTCCTGTCTGATGAATACCAGAGTGTGGAGATGGGGAAGGTGACTGTGAGGGTCTTCAGGTTGTGCCCCAAAGCTGCAAGACAAGAGGGAGAGCAATGGCCATCTCTGAGAGCTGGCCTGAGACCAGACCAGAGTCCTGCACTCATTATAATCTGTCGTCTTCTCTCATAGTGGCACCACCATCCACCCATGTCGTCACGCAAGTCAGAACCAGCATATCTGCTCAGCTCCTCTTCCCTCCCAGTAATACCCATTCACCTTGCACATTGGTCGTCACATATACTCCATCCCTGTCTCAGCTCAGGTCTTGACTTCTTTCACCCAGACCAACACCCCAGCAGGCTCACTGGATGCTCTTTCTAAAGGATGTTCTACATGGACTACTAGAAGAATCTTTCTGAAATGAATACCTCACTAGGGCCACCACTGCTCTAGTACCACCCATGGCTCCCTATGGCCTTCAGTGTTTAGTTCAACCTTCTTGACCTGGCACTCAAGGCTCTACTCAATCTGGCTCCTGCTGACCGTTCAGTATCATTTTATCCATCTACTGCGGTTTAAACTTCATGCTTCACGCAAACCAAATTCGTTTCAATTCTCCCCTTACAGCATGTTGTTTCTGGCCGGAGCCTTTGCTCATGGAATCCACTGTGCCAGGAAAACCTTTCATCCTTTATTTGCCATGGTCCCTCCCATTCATTCTTAAAGACTTCATTCTGGTGAAACTTTCTCTAGCAAGCTCTTCCCCTCCAAATTATGCCAGGTGTCTCTCCCCGAAGCATCCCACATTGTATTATAATGGTGTGTTAATTTCATAAGACTAGGGGCTCTCTGAGGGCTAGCCTTAGACTGAATCGTTGGTAGAATCTTTGTGATCAGCATGATTGCCCTAAAACCAGAATTTCACACCCTGGCTTCCCAGCTCCTGGATCACAACTGGCTGGTGGGGGATTGGGGCCGGAGAACTTCTCTTGGGAAGCAAAAGGGGCCCCCGATACCTGTGGTGGCTTCTGGTAGCACAGGTGATGATCAAGTATGGAGGGACGTGGTGGCTGGCTCAGGAGCTGTGGCCAGGGCTCTCTTCAGGGAGGGGTAGAGTGGGAGGAGCCCCCAAGTTAACCCGGGCTCCAGCAGTGGCTGTCCCATTACCACCATTCACAGATGAAGCATAAATGAGACTGAGGGGACGGGTGACTGTGTGAGTAGAGGGATGAGCAAGCCTGCGGATGAGAGGGGCCCAAGAGAGAGAGATAGGTGAACAAGAGAGACTGAACTCGGAGGAGAGACAGATGGACAGGCAGAAAACTGGACAGACGGATGGGATACCTGGAAAAGGAGGACCAAGGGCGGCGCTTTAGCAGAATTAAAGTGTAAACCACGTGGGTCAGAATGTGTGGAGAACATGTCTCTGTATAAGACTTTCTCACCCTGGGCTGGGACTCTCCACCAGAACCCGGGAGGGAGAGAAGGGATGAATTAGGGCCCTTCCAGGTCCTTCCCTCACCAAGGACAGCAGGTGTAGGAGAACATGTGCTCCCCATCCACAAAGGCGGATGGGACCCAGGAGATCAGGGCCAGGAATACTCACTGTTGGTTGTCGGGGCCACGGCTCCATAGGTGAAACCTGTGGAGAGAAGGCAAGACGAGCTGAGCAAGAGTTGGGGTGAACATAAAGGATTAAGGAGAGGGAGGATGTAGGGACCTTTGTGGGAAAAGCAGAGGGGAAAACAGAGGGGAAGAGGGGTGAGTTGTTCAGGGGGGCGGCAACGAGATGGAATGTGGCTGGACCCAGTGATCACACAGTGATGAGAAGTCTGAACCCAGACCAGGTGGATAGAGAGATGGATCATAGCTCACTTTAGAGCAAAGGAGGTAACACAGAACTCTGACTGGGAGAGACAGCATGGCTGTAGTACAGCCCCTCACCACTGACATAGAGGCTGTCCCCATCCAGGGTGAAGGAGCCCAGGTGGGAGACGCCCTGGGTCTCATGGCTCAACTCCCAGTAGAGTCACTCTCTGTCCAGCCCTGGACCTGCGCGGGTCAGAGTGGAAGGTGCAAATGATGTCCACCCCAGTGGCTGCCCCACCCTTCTCAAGCCTGGGGGAATAAGAAGATGGGGATGTGGACTATTGAGCAGGGGTCCTTCTGGGTGTGGAAGGCGAGAGAGGGCAAGGGAGGAGGCTGAAGGAGATGCTAAAGGGGCTGCTCTGATGCTTGCAGGGGCTCTCCTAGGTGTCTCTCGTGTGAGACAATCCCCTCACAAGTAAGGCCTGACTTCATTTACGATGTGGGGGGGGCATGTGAGTGGCAAAGAGGGGTGAACACACAGACCTGTGCGAGGGGGCACCTGCAGGTCTGCACGGACAGCAGCGAGGAGCACAGTCAGTGCCCTGTGCCATCTGATACATGCAGGCAAGAAAGTACCGTTACGTTCTCTCGGTTCTACACTCCAAGGTCTTTTCTTTCTACTTATTTCTTGCTCCAGAGCCATCAGCCAGGCGTAGGGAACAATCATCTTATTCCTAATCTTATTCCCAGCACCTCCCATCTTGCCTATTAAGTCTTCATTCTTAACCATGAAGTCCATTTTAACCCCCGTGTTTAGACCAAACACTAATTACATAATCCTTCTACTCACATCTCTCCAGAGTCTGCCCACTGGTCTTAGAACAGAGCCCCAAGTCACTCCTGACCTTGTCCAGCCTGTCCCCCTCGCTGGTCTGGCTCACACCTCTCCCCCTGTGTTGACTTGGCTCAGCCATCCCTCTTCTCAGTTCATGGACACACCAGGCTCTCTGGTTCAGGGGTGTCCTCATGCGGGTCCCTCTGCCTGAAACACTTTCTTGAACACACTCCCACACCCTCACTCCAGTCTAACCCTCCAACTAGCTAAATCCAGTCCCAACTCTAGCTCTCAAGCTAAATATCAGTCCTTCTCAAGAGGGCTTCCCTGCCCCCTCAGGTTGAGTCCCCTTGTGCCAAACTCCCACATCACTCTCATCATTAACATTTCAAAATCCAAATTCCCAAATACAATATAAATTCCATGAAGGTGGTACAAGGTCTCTCTGGTTCACCAGGTCCCCATGCATGTGGCCCAGTGCCTGGCTCATGAGATGAGGAACCATCCCGGTTTGTCTAGGACTGCCCTGGTTTGAACACTAAACATCCTGTGTCCTGGAAAACCCCTCTGTCCTGAATAAACGAGGATGGTTGGTCACCATAAATTATACACTCAGAGACTATCTATTGCATGACAAGCACAAATTCCCCTCAAGAACGTCACAAGAAAGCTAGAATGAAAAAGGCACACACACAGAAAATTAGTAGAAGCCAACAACTAAATACAAAATTACTTAACAAGATTCTCTGCAACGTGAATCACCAGACCATTATTTTAGAAAAGTTTCAAGAATCAAAGTTAATTCCCTTTAGAAGGCAAGGTGGTGAGGACAGTCTTTTTGGAGACTAGTGCCCTTCCCTTCAATCTACAGTGTTGCTTAGTATTCCTCCAAATGATTTGAAATGTCATAAAGAAAAAAAAATGCTCAAAATGAATCTGGCTACTGGCAAATTAAATTTTAAATATTTTATTAATACAAAGAAGTTCAAATCATCTTTTTCCCTGAATGCTCCTCTATTTCAAATTTTTGTGGAGGATTTACAGGATTTTAGAAGTCAAATTGAATGGTTCTAAGGAATGTTGCTGAGTATCCCTGCTAGTATTTCATGGGGTGTCTTCTAATACTACATACACACGCAAAACATTTTTGTATTTATAATATGTATAAATCCTGACTTTTGAGTATTATGCAATGCAAGTAAATCTATATTTTCTACTATAATCCACATTTGCAGTTATTTACGTTTGTTTCATATGTTCTTATTTGCATATAACTGTACTTACTGAAATATTTACCACACAGAACCACGCACAGTTTACCATCCTTCACTTGAATATAATCCATAAAACATCAATAATTTTTCTCAAGATACCCTCACTCTCAGTGAGTCCATGTGGTGACAACCTGAGACCAGGATACCCCACTGGCAGGTCTTCTGCACAGCGGAGGCTGCCGGAACATCTTGGTACCAGGTCCACAGGGTACTCACCTGGTCACACAGAAATCCATGGATCAGCGAGAACAGGTGGCCCCTGAGCCTGGTTTCACCTCAAACTTGAGCTCCACAGATGCTTTTCATGTCTGAGGGGGGAAAAATGCGCAAACAATCTTTTGAGGCATTTTATAGGGTGTTGGATGGAAAGGCCACCCCATTCACTCTTCTTTTTTTGTATTTACTGATTTAACTGTAACTGTTGGCTGTGACTGGATTTTCCCGATTCCTATCCAGCCACCTGCTCCCCGAGATGGGAGAAAGCAGCTTCGTACTGCGTGCACTTGAGTCACTAAACTCACTTGGCTGGACAGAGACATTTTGGTGACTCTGGACCCTTTAAACAAGCTTGTCATTTAGGGACCTTGTAAGTGACTCGCTGAATTGTCAGCAATTTCCACCCTTCATTCAGGGCTCGGGAGATTTTCAGGCCCTGAAGCAGGTTCCCCAACTTCTGCACCACTGACATCTGGGGCCTGGCAATTCTGTGTCGGGCTGTCCTGGGCCCTGGAGGACGCTGAGCAGCATTCCTGCCTCCCCCTCTAGATGCCAGGAGCGCCCCCATTTGTAACAACCCAAACACAGCCTGCAGACGCGGATAAGCCCCCTGGGGACAAAATCACATGGAGAACGGTGATGGGGACTCTGAGGAGGGTACGTTGGCGCCCGACGCCAGGAGGAACAGCAGCCTCGGGGGCCCTGAGCGAACAGCCCAGGGGAAACTGACCTGCGGGGAGACAGAGAGACGCTGGGCCCTGACGGGGCTGCCCGCGCCCCAGGCGCCTCCCTGGACCCCTACCCGAGCCGGGACCGCCCAGCGCTCACCGGGGCCCGCCCCTGAGGGCAAACGTCCACGAGAATCCCATCCGCGCCTAGAAGACGGAACACACCGCGAAGCCCCAGGCTCCATCCACGGCTCCGCCCGCGCTTCCGCTTCCGGTCTCGGGCGGGCGTTCGGGGAGGACGGACGTTTGGGGGCTCCGGGTCGAGGCGGCGTGCGGGGCGGGGCGGGGCCGCGCACCCCAACCTTAAGGGAGGTGTCTAGTTTCTAGAGTGAGTGCTAGGGCGGGCAGCGGGTTGGGTCAGCAACAGGGACAGGACCAGGTCTAGGGGCGGGGCTGTGGATGGGGACAAGGGTGTGGGCGGGGACAGGGCTGTGGGCAGAGCCAGGCCCGAAGGTTGTGGGCGGAGACCAGTTCCAGGGGCGGGAAGAGGCGGGGGTGGGTCTGGAATAAGTCAGGTGGACGTCAAAGGGGGAGGAAATGAGCTCCAGGGGCAGGGCTGGAGGCGGGGCTTTCCTTGGACCCCTAGACTGTACAGGTAGCTGGATGTTGAACAGCTTTTCTTCATTCCTTTCCCCACTTTTACACAGACTCATAGAATGATGTGCCCATATTTAAAATTATAAATTTTTTGTGCCAGTTTGCTTTACTTAATTTCTTTAAAATATTGGATCATATATTCACATTTCTCTACACCTTGCTGTACCAAGCCAGGAGATCAGGATATAACACTATTTTAATTTTAAAAACGGGGGGCAGAGAGGCCACTACGTCCTAGATACACATATAGGAAAACTTCAAAGAGTGGTGCAAAGTCAGTAAAATATTCTCACTCTACCACTGTCTCTCAGTCCTTTTGCACAGAGATAAACATCCTTTTCTCCTCTATCGTTCCAGACATACTGTGCATATGTGAGCCTGTGTATGTGTTCAAGCCCAAGAGGGATGTCCCCAAGCAAAACCTGAAGCCCATGAATTGTCTCATGCGTCAGAAGTTACTGGAAAGAGATTTAAATTTTCGGTGGAAGGAGATGAACCGCTGATGAATCCAGAGGAAGACAACAAAGAAACAAGAGAATTTTCCCATATAAAAGGTCAAAGGAAAAGTGAGACAGAAAATGTATTCATAATATCTGACGTAGCACATCTCTGGATAAGATTCATATGCTATAAAATGGTAAACATTTATGTCATGAAACAGTAGACATTGAATTGTGATTTATCCTAATTCATTAAATAGTTATATTGAGCAAGGGGAGTTATGTTTTTCACATATGAAAGAACTCTTCATGCTGATTGTTTCAGAGAAGAAAGAAAGTATAAATAGTCTAAAGCTGAAAAATGAAAATGCTGTATGAGTAGCTAATTTAGAAATATAGATTTTCAACCAGAAAGTTAAAGAAGTTGTTTTTGGAACCAGAGTCAAGAGTGGGGAAGGTAGCTTTTCATTATAAGGCTTGAAGTATTATTTGAGAGATGTGCATATAGACACACATACACACACACACGGGAGCCTGAATTTGTATTACAAAGGGATCATCTAACTCTACAAAGAGTTTGTAAAAAGGATTCACTTTACAACAGTAGAACATATTTTGAAAACTACAGACTTCAAGCGTAAAAAAAGCTGTCATCATCCCGGTGGAAAAATGAATGGGGCATCGCTTTCCCACCGACGTGTTGATAAGTATTTTACGTACATTACTCTTGAGTATTTTCACAGCAACCCATAAGGAAGATGGTATTATCTATCTCCATTTGCAAATGAGGAAATTGGTGACAGCATATTGCTAAAATTTTCATATAAGTTCTCAATAGATATGGTTTTATGTTAAAATTGTTTATTGAATTCTCTTTTCATTAATAAAACGATATGTGCCATTCTTACAAATAAGCAAAGGGTGTGTAAAAACAATTTAGCAAAGAGACAGTTTTATATCCTTTTGATATAATTAAATATAACAATCACTTTATTATTTTTCTGCTCTCTGCCTCACATCTAGGAAGATACTTCCTATCTTAAAGGCTTACTAGAAAACTCAACTAAAAATCAAGAATCAGGGAATACGCATATTATGCCAGGTTCTTGAATACATGAAAAAAAAGCCATTATAACAAATTTTTGTACAAAAATCTTAGATCATTCATGAACTGATAACAACACAAATCATGATTAGGCAAGGCATTTCTGTAGAATGACAAATATTTAAACTTTAGACATTTAGAAAGGTAGTTCATTACAGTAACTAATGTGTATAAGAAAAATTTTTTCAAACTCACTAAGTGCCAGGAAATCGTTTGACAAAATGCACTGCAACATTATTCACAATAGCCAAGAGATGGAAACTACCTAATTGTGCATCTGTGGGTGAAAAGATGAAAAAAATCTGAGGCATCTATACAATGGAATATTATTCAGCCTTAAAAAGGAAGGAAATCCTGTATTCAGAATTGCTTGCCTGGATCATTTCAGTAGCCATGTGCTTTCTTGCTTAGTCCCCTCTGGTCCATTCGCCAACCAGGACCCAGGGTGACCCTTTTACAATGTAAGCTCCACGACCGCTAGTGGAAACCCTAAAAGAGATTTTGGAGGTAGACTGCCTGGGTACCAGCTGTGTGAACTTGGACAATTATATAACCTCTAATATTCCTCATCCATACCATAGGGGTTAATAGTATTGTCTCGATGGCATTGTTGTGAGCATTAAATGAGTGAATACATGTCAGATGCCTAGAATGTGCCTGGCACATTGTAAGGCAACATGAAAAATTTAACTGTAATTATAACTAAATTAAATATTTTGATGGCCTATTAATTAAGTTGAACCATATGAAATTTCTAATACTCAACCAATTTGATCCATTATTATTGTTGAATAAATGATAAAACTCAGTCTAGGCAGGCTGTGTAGAGTCAAAAAGGATTGGATAAATGAAAATGTTATTGCAATAAATAAGATGAAATAGATTGCTTTGCAATTTACAAAGCAGTTTCTCATACTTTGTTTCATTTAATCTCTATAGAATGCTTTTCTGGGTATTATTACCACTGTCTCGGAAGGAGTAACTGACTTGCCCCAAACCACACCACATTATATAAAACAATTAGAGTGGAAACATCATTTCGTGTATAAATACCATATGATATTTTGTTTTCCCTTCATAATATCATCCGTCCTCTCAAGAAAGTAATGAAATAATGCTGATTCCTAGGAACTTAGTCTTAAGGAGACATACTCTCAGATGATCAACACTATGTCTTTGAAACAGGGGTGTTGTGAGAAGAAACTTGAGACCCATGATTTCTGGGTGTTCAAGTCCATGCTTAGAGTTCTGGGAAACAGTAAAAAAAGGGGAATAGTCCAGAATGAAAAAAGTCTGACGTATATGTAACTTTATTGATCACCTCAAAATTCTCTTTTTGTTTATGGTCTGTGACACCCTACTAGAATATAAATGCTCTTAGGGTAGATCACTGCTATCTTGCAGCAAGTGGCAGGCGCTGAGTAAATATTTATTAAAGACATGAAAGTGGCCTTGAATACATCTGCTCTTTACTCACCAGAGAACAGCCCCATACCAGGAAAATGGCATCATTAACAAAATTTTAAAAATCATATCCTTATTAGCTCGTAACCATGGATACAAGGCTCCAATTTATTTCATACTTTCTAAGTACTTAAGCATTCTGGTGTATTAGGGAGTGTTTCCACAGCCTTGCTGTAACATAAAGCAAGACTTTTTGGCCCATTGATTGCTGTTTCTAGCAGGGCCCATCTCTATACTTACCTCTAAACAATTAACTATAGATTTGTTATCCCAATGAACAGTGATTTGGTATGGAACCTGTTTTATCAGTGTCATGCGAAAGTATACATTTGATATGTCTTTAAGGGGTGATATGAATAATAATGTTGCTGCAGAAGAAGACAAGTGAAAATTCTCTCTGGTCTTTGTCAAGTGCATCTGGGTGAAGGGTATCTTGGAGTCACTGGATTTTAGAACTTAAAAAGACTCATCCAACTCTTCATGTTACAGGTGAAGAAAATGAGGTCTAAAGAGGTTGAGAGATTTGACCAAGACTAATTCCTGGGACTAGAGAGAGATCCTCTGATTCTCAGCTGGCCACATTGCATAACATCTCTAGCTCCAAACAGCCAAGAGAAGCAAGTATGTTGATTTCCAGCTTGAAATGTTTCCCCTTCACGTTTTTACTTTCTCTCTCTTAGATGCCTGCTCTGCCCTGACAAGGAATTTATCTGATGTTTACGCTACACTTAAGAAGAGGACAATGCTCCTGGCAAACACTATTGAGATTCAGTGTGATATTGGAGAACCGAGTCATGAAAAAACGAGAATCAACAGAATAAGAGGTAAATAATATTAGAGAAGAAGAGAAAATCTATTATTTTAGTGGGACATAACTTATAAAGTTTAGAACTGGTAAATAAGTGCAGTAATGTGAAAGGAAGCTAGATTCCTATATGAAACATCAAAAATACTGTTATATGAGTAAGAATTAGTTTAAACATGTAAGTAATTATTCCATTCCTAAGAGCAATGAATTATTTAAGATGAGTAGTTAAAATAATTGGAACTACATATTAGTTATATGAGGAAGATTATAAAGAGATACAAAGCATGTAAAAGCTCAGATTAAATGGAGAGATATACTATACTTGTGACTGAAAACAGTGTTTCAAAGATAGTTTTCCAAACATTATTCAGATTCCATATACTTCAAATCAACCTTTAAAATGATGCAGTGTTTGTTTTATAGACTAAAAGATATCCATTTGTAAAATAAAACACTGGACCATAAACTAACATTATTCACAAGTAAATCATTCCAAATGGATGATAGAGCTAAAATTAAAAGTAAAATCCCCACGTATAACAGTGGTGGATGAGAATATAGAAGAATATCCATAATCTTAAAATTAGTGAAGATATTCTTAATATATATGCTTAAAGATGTCTGGTTGAAAAGAGGAAGGAGGAAAAGTAAAATGGAACGTGATATGGTGTCTGATTTTCTTTCAGAGACTTAATCTAAAGAAGAATATTCTAGTCTATGATATTGGATAAAGAAATAGAAATCTGTGATAATTATACAAATAATGAGAGGACATATTTAAATCGTAGCATAATATATCAGTTAGCTTCTGCTGTGTAACAAATCACCCTAAAATTTGGTGACTTCAGATAAGAATAGTTTATTTTTTCTCAAGATTCTGTGGGTTAACTGGGAAGTTATTTTGATCTTGACCTATTGGTGGCTCAGCTGGGATTGGATGGTCTAGGACAGTTTTACTTACACATCTGATTGTTGACTTGAAGCTACTAGGGTGATGGAGATGTGGAGTCTGTCTAGACTCATTCACATATTGATGGCCTCAGGCTTCCCAAGGGCAGCCAGAGAAGGACAAGTAACAACAATGAACAAGTGTTTTTCAAGCCTTTGCTCATGTCATTTGGTAATATCCCATTGGCCAAAGCAAGTTACAATGCCAAGTCTACCCAGAGTCAACGTGGGATGCTATGACCAAACAGACAGAGAGAAAGGACTGATGTGTGCCCATTTTTACAATCTCTCACACATAATTTTAGAGGAAAATTAATATGAACGTTTGTGTATTTGTTCATTTGAATGTCCAAGGAAAATTGTACAAAGTCAAAAGAAACATAAAGCAAAAAATCAAGTAGAGATGTAAGGTAAGTTTAGTTGGTACTGAAATTGGGTCTGGAAAAATATAGTAGTTTATTTTTCAAGTTTATGCAAGTTCTTGTGACCTATGAAAATAACTTACATTTCGATTATTTTCTCCCTGAGTGTGTTTTATTCCTTAACACTTTTGATGTGTTTCTCCCCGGCCCTAGGAAACTAACTTAGCACTTGGGAGCAAAGATGCAGCCTAATAGCCACACACTGGAGGCCAAGATGGAGAAGACCTCCACGGCCACAATGACCTTGCCCTTGGTGCTGTGTTAGATGGGCAGGAAGGTGACCCAGACACTGCAGAACACCAGCATGCTGAGCGTAAGGAACTTGGCTTCATTAAAGGTGTCAAGCAGGTTCCGGGCCAGGAAAGCCACAGTGAAGCTGCCCAGGGCCAAGGAGCCCAGGTATCCCAGGACACAGTAGAAGGTAGTGACTGACCCCTTGTTGCACATGATGATGATGTGGCGGTGTTCAGAGTTTGCATCTGTGTAAATGAAGGGAGGAGAGGTTCCAGCCAGATGCCACAGAGACTCAGCTGGATAAAGGAGCAGATGTGAATGATGAAGTTAGTTGCCCCTGACACCAACCACTGCCACATCCTTCTCCCTGGTGCAGTGACCTTGAAGGCCACAACCACAGTAATAGTTTTGGCCAAGACAGTGGAAACAGCCACAGTAAAAACAACTCTAAATGTGATTTTTTGAATAATGTAGGTGGCTGTGTTGGGTCAGCCGATGAAGAGTAAGGAGCAGAGGAAGCAGAGGGTGAGGGAGAAGAGTAGGATGTAGCTGAGAGTCCAATTCTTGCTTACAGGAGTGTCTCAGTGCTTCACAAAGACCCCAGGGACCACTGTTATGACAACAGAGCAACAAGGAGCTGTGCAAGCCAGAGTCTTCCCTAAAGAATCTTCAAATGCCAGAAATGTCACAAGTTTCAGCAGGCTGCGATTTCTCTCATTGTTTGCATACTGGCTTCCTGGACGTCCTATACATTGATCTCTATTTGAAAAGGAAAGGAAAGTCTTGGTGTTTCAGTCAACCACTCTTCCATATTCCCAAGACAAAAAACAAAAGTCTCATTGACATTATAGGTCCCACAGCCCACACCTTATTTGGTTGTGAGACACAATGTTGCAGAGACTTACGTTAATAATATTCACATTAAACAGTCCCGTCCTATGTCAGAATGCTTTTAGCTTCAAGTAAGTGATAATCCACCTCCAAAAGTTCCAAGTTTGGGTCCTGTGTTAGTTGGAAGTGTCCATAAACTTGAGGGTTTAGAGGCGAATATTTTAGGTGGTGGGGACTTTGCAACACACCAGTGAGGTACTGGGAAAGAAGGCAGGGAAAGGAAGGCAGGGCATCAGGGACATCAAGTGCTGTACCACTGTGCTCACCTAGATCTCAATCGCTCTGGGGAGCACTGTGAGGCAAGAAGAACACATGGAAACACGTCATCTCAGCTGAGGATGAGGCAGCAGCAACACATATTAGGCATGCCCATCAGCCATCATTCAAAGGCTTTGCCCAGAGCTATGAATTTGTATTTGGCAAACTTTTCCTGTAATGTGACAGAGAACAAATATTTTAGGCTTTGTGGGCCATAAGATCTCTGCCACAACTACTCAACTCTGACCTCGGAGCATGAAGCAGCCATTCTTGTTGTTGAAAGTGGGTATTCTTTTCTCGTTCCTATTTCTACAAATAATATTAGAACAATGCAATTACTGTAATTACAGCTTTTCTTTTTGAATCACTTTTCTATATAAATCTTGTTTCTCGATTTTTCTAACTCGATTTTTGTTTCATAAAAAATGTAGTAAAATTCTTAACCTTCAAAGTAAATTCCTTCGGTAAAGTGGTTTGAATTGCGTTAAAGCTAAAAATTATTTAGACAAGGATACAGACTTTTGTAATATTCAGACATTCCATTTGGGAAATTTAATGGCGCTAAATTTATTCATTTTCTTTTGCATTTCTCAAACACATTTTTAGCCAAAATTAAAACTATACTTCGCATAGCATACAGTAACTACCTACTCAGTACACTTCCTCCATTATGCCTAGGTATTAGAACACCAATTTTGAGTGAACTAAGCCAATTGTGACAGATCTAAGCTAATTTTTGCCAGAGTGTGTTCCACCTCACTTGTGGGTTATGCGCCATGGACATAAATCAATGACAATCTGATTGTATGGTCTCTTTCTTGCACTAAATAAAATGTGCATCAAATAGGATGCTATAGCTGACTCTTCCTCTTTCTTTCCCATGTGGATGTTGTGCAGTGACAGACAATTGTAAAAATAAAATCCCACACACTAAGCATATTGAAGCAAAAGTTATATACAGCCCGAGTCTTTATTATCAAAATGTTGATAGAAAAAAAAAACCTTTGCATTTGTCTATTTCTGAAATTCTTGTAACATAAATAACACACGTCATGATTTAAAGCCACTATGAGTTTCTCTATCACTTTCAGTTGAACACATTCTAACTAATATACTTTGTGCATTACATTTTTGTGTTTTTGAGAGTGAGAAATGAGACTTTCATACTGCATTATCAAACACTTTACTATTGATATGTAGGAAAATCCTTATTATTGATACATTATTTTCATCTTTTATTTATTTGGTTAATTATTTATTCATTTATTTATTTACGTTTTGATTGAGGAGGATTAACCTTGAGCTAACATCTGTGCCAGTCTTCCCCATTTTGCATGCGAGTGGCCACCACAGCGTGGCTGATATGTGGTGTAGGTCTATGCCTGGGATTTGAACCCATGGACCCGGGCCACCAAAGTGGAGCATGCTGAATTTTAACCACTACACCACTGGGCCAGCCTGCTACATTATTTTAGATCCCACTAATTGATTAGATATTTTTGCATTCTAATTTAAAATATTTTTTGCATTATGTAAGTAAACGTTGAAGCAGATTCCACTGGTGGCTTATTCATGAACCATCTATCCCCTTTCTACCAGCAGCTCAGTTGTGCTTTGACATTCAACTTCTTGCATGAGGCCGTGTGATTGAGGGGAGGCTGACAGCTCTAAATCAATTATAATTGACCCCACTTGGAGGATGTGTTTTTGAGTTACTCTTACAAAGTCAGGGGGAGTAGATGCCCACTCTTTTTCATCTTTCTGTTCTCTTACTATGGTATAATACTTTAAACAGCTCAGCCTTTGAGACCACAAGGAGCCCAGCCTGAACAGAAAGCTGGGAACCCAAGATGATAGAACAAAATATGAGAATATCATCTGTGCTTGATTATACTTTTGAGCTGCTGAATTCTCTAATCCTCGAGTCATTTTATTTCTGGCCTTTTTTTTTTTAATTGTTTCACTTTTTTTTTTTGAAAAGTGATATTTATGACAACATTCATTATGTAAATAACAAATAGAATGACACATATTTCCCTCTCCATCTTTATAATGCAACACTGTGCTTTTATATTTTCTGGCACAAAGAATCATCATAGTAAATTACTCTGGTCTTTTTTATGGGATATAATAAATAATTTTTAAAAGACACATTTAGTTTGTTTTCTTTTTAATTTATAGCCAGATGCATTCTAACAACAAACATAATTTGTAAACATGCTCTCTCTACCAGACCACTATTTATTTCTGTAATATGTTATTTCATGCATTATTTTACTGGACAGAACATTTAGCAATGTAAAGAGATAAATTTGGTAATTAGTACATATGAATTGTTTGCTGTTTTGTTTGGTAAGACTGGAATATTGTACTTTAAATATGATGGGCTTTTTTGTTTTCATTATTTACCTAGTCCATTATCATCCATGATCAGTCTTTTATCATCTCATTCCAGCCATACTGGTCTTATTCCATATGTCTGAATATACCACATAAAAACATTTTAAAAACACTTTATTGAGGTATGACTGACATACAAAAAGCTGTACATATTTAATGTATACAACTTAATGTGTTTGCAGATAATATACACCAGTGGAACCATCACTACAATCAAGTCCTTAAACCTATTCATCACCTCCAAATGCTTCCTCCTGTCCTCTTTATTTTTTTAATTTAACTTCCTTTTCTAAAATACTTTTTTTCTTTTGAGCTAGGAACACTTAACATAAATCTACCCTCCTAGTAAATTTTCAAGTCTACAATACAATATTGTTAAATATAGGCCCATGTTGGACGGTAAGTTGCCAGAACTTATTCATCTTGCATACCTTTTGTTGTCCAAACTTCTATTGCCAAGAATCCCTCTTCTTCTTGAACTGACAAATCCCCACATGTTTTTAAAAACTCAACTCAAACATCAGCTTTCCATGAAGAATTATCTGATTCATCCAAGTAAGACTATCTTTTCTTATTGACTCTGCTAACTTCTAACTACCTTTATTATGGCACTTTTCAAATTGCCCTGTTATTCTTTTTTCACACATACCTCACTATGATTTCTTGGAAAGAAGGGCTTTTATCTTATCAAGTTTGCATACTCACTTCATGGTTTATATCTTCTACTAGAGTAATAATAATATAATATATCCATTCATTTATTGAATCTTTAGTTCCGGTTTTTGCACACCTACTATGTTTAAGGCATAGTGCTCGTCACCTTGGGTGTAAAGATATGAATAGGAGGCATGTCCTAAAGACACCCACACTTACTTCCATCATAATTCCATGTGTGTTATTCTGTGATCAAGATGAGTATATGGTGTTATGGAATCTCTAATTTTTTGCCTAACACAACATGTGGTTTAAGAGCTGTATTCGCTTGAGAAGAGCTGCTTCAGCAGAACCTAACAATGTGAGTATAAAGAAGCCAGATCAAGGTAACTCCCAACATGGAAATGATGTATTAATTACCTAAATGAATGTATTGAATGAGTGAATGAAATAATAGAAGATAAAGAAGAAATGAGATGCTATGGGTTAAACCCAGACCCTTTACATTTTATTTAGAGACAAAGAAGGGCTGAAAGAAAGTGATTGTAATTATGTAATTTTGGCAGTTCATACCTGTCTGATTACATATTTCTCTCTCTGGGCACAATACACAATCAAAGCAGCAGGTAGCTCTCTTCCTGAGGGATTTTCCTGAATCCTGGCTGACAGAACATCCTACACCCATAGGGGGGAGTTTGAAAGAAGAGAATTATTGATCATACTGAACAATACTATATAATTGGATAATATTTTATTATTTAATAATATTGAAATATTGATAATATTGTTTAAATTATCTAAAAAATTATCTTAAAGATCACCTCTAAGATTTGACATGATTGATGTACCCAGGCAAAGCAAAATAAAATCAAGGTCAATCGGCAGAAAAGAGTTCCCAACATGAAGACACATACTGATTTAAAAGATTTTCCAGGTGCCGGCCCCGTGGCTTAGCGGTTAAGTGTGTGCGCTCCGCTGCTGGCGGCCCAGGTACGGATCCCGGGCGCGCACCGAGGCACTGCTTCTCCAGCCATGCTGAGGCCGTGTCCCACATACAGCAACTGGAAGGATGTGCAGCTATGACATACAACTATCTACTGGGGCTTTGGGGGGGGAATATATAAATAAATAAAATTATTTTTATAAAAGTATACTTTCAATATCTCTTGGACAGTAAGAAAAATTATATCAATAAATGAGAATTTTGTTATGAGTTAAATAATTTCACCATTATTTTCATATACGGTCTCTATCTTGTGATGTAGATGAAGAATTAATCAAAGATTGAGTTTTCTGCAGTCTTTTTGAATACCACGGCCCAGTCTATCAGCTCCTCATGTATGATGAAACCTTGACCACGTGGATCCTGGGGAACAAACTCCCTTACTTTCACCTGAAGTCCAAGACCTTTGGGAAATGATATAGTTCAGAATTTCATGCTGTGACACAGAGTTTCTTTTCTCAGCCAGTGACACATGAGCTCCAGTGCTGTTTTTAAATTGGGTGTTTTTAAGGAATGGGTGGAGCTGAAAGGGAGACATAATTGGGAAATGATATGAGGATGGAAATTGAGGACAGAAAACTCATATACGAACGGGTGGGGCTCCTGAGTTGCCCAGCAATTAGATTTTTTCCCCTCTATATCAGTAATCCTCTGAATAAGTTCAATTTGGGGAGTGTTTACTATTTTGCATACTTAAGTAAGAAGGCATTCCTGTCTGCCCTTAGAGAGCACATGGTGATTTGTTTAAACCATTCCTGAAGATTCCATGTTCAGGGAGCACTGTAGGGCTAAACCTGAGCTGCACCTTGAGCAATGAGGTTTGCTTTAGGGGTGCTAGGGAGTTTCCTTGAACTCAAGAAGAGACAAAGAAAGATAGCTTTCTTCTTACTAACTTTGAACAAAATATTTTATTAAATGAGAGAGAAAAAATGAAAGCTCCTAGTAAACAATATTCATACAATAATTGATATAATTTATATATAAATGTATAACTAATATTTATATAATACATAAATATATATAAGCTTATATATATATACATAAATAAATATATATTCACAATAAATGTGTGTATTTAGATCTGATATCGCATTAACTTCCTTGTACCTGAGAGCAAGAGTTTCAAGACACATTATTCATAGGTTTTGGATTTATAAAAGTCTAGGACCATCTAAGTAGAATTGAAAAGGTCTTGGGGAAATTAAAATATATTTCAAAGTATTGGGGTTCTCATCTGTAAAAAGGGGATCAATCTCCTTGCTTCCAAAAGACATTTTAAATTTCAATGAAGAAATATTTATTTAACTAACAGTAGCCTTTCTAGAAAAATGCAGGAATGTTCAAATAAATTGTCCTTTCCCCAGTGGCATTTAAGATATCACAGGATAGGTCCAGAACTAGGTTTTGAAAATCCCTGAATTTTTAAATTCCCTTGGATGAATTGTAATTAAGTCTTATCTTAAAAACTTACCTCTCACAGTGAAAGTTTTTAATTGATTATTTTTAGTTAAAAGAGTTGACACTGTTCCTAAATAGCCCCTACAATCATTAGAGATTTACTTGCAACCTGTACGAAACAACAGCAATTCATTATGCTCAAGTCACCGCTGTTCTGTCGCAATGTCACTATTACAATTCTATACCCAAATGAAATAACTCTCCTATCCTAAAATACAATAATGGGAATCATGTTTAAGGGAGAAATTTTACCTGCTAAGTGAGAAACATGAGCTGACCTGCATCCATTATGGACACCACTTCTGCTTTTATCAAAAGCATTTCATGGAGGGTTCAGGCCGCCACATCCACAGCATGATAGGTGTAGTAGCTGGATCCAGACATGGTCGTGTCTAATTTGTTCTTTGGCAGAGAATGCAGGGAGGCATTGAGCGGACACTCCAAAATTTTCCACATTTAGTTCCTGCAAATGAGCAGTTAAAAATTTCAAGCCATAATTTGGTAAAGAGAAAGTCTTCTGGGTATTTAGAGGGGCGAACTGTCCATAGAGAGCGTTTAAATCCAGATATCTCAAAGTTCTGGTGTGCAAAGGAAAGACTCCCATGGTAAGAATGAAAAAGGGGTGAAGTGGAAAAAAGAAGTGTCCCACTGTGGTGTAGTGATCCACACCATCTGAGTGGTTAAATAATACTTTCCTGCAATGCTCACACTTATTAATATACTTGTGTCACCATACAAGGTTAACATATTGGTTGGTGAGCCTATGATTCTGGCCATGAAGGTCCAATCTTTTGAAGTGTACGTCCTCTTGGTCACAGGTATCTTAGTCACAGGCAGGCACCGTTCATAGTCTCCTCTCTTCTGAGTTCCCAGAGGAACTGCTCACTTTTTATATCAACTGACACTAAATTTCCCACCCAGCTCCAGCCAAAATGTATCAGGAGCGAGACCCTTCTGAAGACTAAAGATATGTCCTTGGAAGCCACCTGATAGAGAGGAAAAGTAGTCCTTACCTTTCAGTACAGGATCAATATCTCCATAGGTGATCTGAATCAAAAGAGAAAAAAGGTTCTGTATTGAGTTCTCTGGAAGCAAAATAAACAGAATTTCAGCAAAATTCATATGATCAGGTAGCTAAACTTATATTCTTGGCAATAACTCTGTGAATATGAAGCAATATTATCTGATGGTAGAAGTGATTGAGGGGAAGCTTGGCTTTGAAACCAGGCTGCCTGGGTTCAAATGCTGACTCTAATATGACTAGCTTAACGATATGGAGAAGGTTACATAACGTCTATCCATCTTAGTTTCTATATCTCTAAAAATTCCCATAATAATGGTACCTTTTCATTGCCTTTTATTAAGATTAAATTTGTGACTATTTGCAAAGTATTTGAAGAGTTTAATTTTTTTTTCATTTTTTTCATTTTTTTGTTTATTGCAGTAACATTGGTTTATAACATGGCATAAATTTTAGGTGTACATCATTATACTTTTATTTCCGCATAGATTACATCACACTCGCCACCCAAATACTAATTACAACCCTTCACCACACACTTGTACCGAATTATCCCTTTCGCCATTCTCCCTTCCACCTTCCCCTCTGGTAACCACCAATCCAATGTCTGTCTCTATGTATTTGTTTGTTGTTGTTATTATCTACTACTTAATGACTGAAATCATACGATATTTGACCTTCTCCCTCTGTCTTATTTCACTTTGCCTAATACCCTCAATGTCCATCCATGTTGTCACATATGCCTGGATTTCATTGTTTCTTATGGCTGAGTAGTATTCCATTGTGCATATATACCATATCGTCTTTATCCATTCATTCCTTGTTGGGCCCTTAGGTTGCTTCCAAGTCTTGGCTATTGTGAATAAAGCTGCAATGAACACAGGGGTGCATGTATCTTTACGTATTGTGTTTTCAAGTTCTTTGGATAAATACCCAGCAATGGAATAGCTGGATCATATGGTAGTTCTATCCTTAAATTTTTGAGGAATCTCTATACTGTTTTCCATAGTGGCTACACAAGTTTGCACTCCCACCAGCAGTGTATGACAATTCCCTTCTCTCCACAGCCTCTCCAACACATGTTGTTTCCTGTCTTGTTAATTATAGCCATTCTGACAGGCGTGAGGTGATATCTCATTGTAGTTTTGATTTGCATTTCCCTGATAGTTAATGATTTTGAACATCTTTTCATGTGTCTGCTGGCCATCTGTATATCTTCTTTGGAGAAATGTCTGTTCAGGTCTTTTGACCAAGTAAAATAGTTTTAAGTACATGTTTACATATAAAATTTTACTAACTAGAAGATAAATAACTAAGGTGTGGTTATTTCAGCATATCCAGCTTCCACTCCTTTCAGAGAATTTGGGTAACCACATTTCCAGAAGCTACGGTGGTCTGCTTTAGCCAATGATGCTAGCTTCTGGTTACTTCATCTCTTCTCAGCTTCACACACCAAAATAATGAATCCACCGTATCAAGAACGATCTGTGGTAGGTATTTTCCTATTAGGGAGATATGCAAACCCACTTTCTTCTTTTCCACTTGAGTGGCCACAGAATTTCACCAAGGAGGAAATCTTCAGTCTCTCCAGATCCATCCCTCCAGCATGCTCATAACTGTGGTATTTGTAGAGCTCCAGCGGTGTCCCAATCTGGACAGAGAATGCTGGTGTGGTTCCTGCAGTGACAGTCACAACCTTGATTTGTGCCTGGCAGGTGTCAAGAGGGATCTTCTGGCCCCCATCCAATGACCAGCTCATGGTACTCTCCAAGGTGCTGACATCACTGTGGAAGGAGTTGTAGACATGGAAACCCAGAGACACATTGGGGAGCAGCTGGGGGCTCCTGTTGATTTCCTTGAAGGCAAAAACAAAGACCAGGACATAACGATAATTTTTGTAGTTCAACCTGTACTAAATCCATAGTATTAGAAATAAGATAAAGTCATTCACTTCAGGTGTAACTCCCGTGGGAAAAAAAGGAGGAAATGCATGGCATTTTGACTCAAGCAACTTGTTCATTCCACAGCAATTATTGTCTCTTCATGACTTTGGAATCCAAAGCACATGCACATGGTGTTCCCAAAGCCTTGGAAGATCCAGCACTACCGCTCTGCACTCAAAAGAGATAGACCAATGTCCTAAAATGAGTTAGTTGGCAGGGTGCTTAAGGGGAAAGGACTAATTTCCATATTTGTTTACAAGTCAAGCACTACTTCATACAGTGACAGCAACATGAGGTTGGTCATGGCCAAGTGCCGGTATAATGAGATGAAGCAAAAGATCATGTTCCATACAAAGAAACTAGGTAAGACAGGGAAGTGCATAAGAAAAGCTTGGAGGAAGGGCAAGTCGAATATAGAATGGTGTCATCAAAACTTTTGCAATATACCTTTATAAAATGGCCTGCCTCGCAGAGCTAGGAAACACATCTCACCAGAAGCAGGGAAATTGCACCATAATAAATAAGGAGAGAGTCTTAGGGAGAAAATAAAGAGAAAGGCAATTTATGACTCTATGGTTTTCTAAAAGAGTAAAAACAATTCAGAGTCCAAGGAGCAAGGTAAACTTGCAGCTTTTCATATGTTTATTTACAGATTATAAAACCATCATAGGCAGTGACCTTTACAGATTACCTTTGGTTTGATTCCTCTCTTGCACATCTAAGTTCAATCCAACTTTAATTTTCAAACAATTTAATTGATAAGGTACAACACGCAATTCCAGAAGATTGCACAATAGAACATAGGCTTTTGTCGCTCTACTATTAAAATATTATTTTCATTGGTGAATACAGCTTTAAAAACCAAAATGTTGGGAGACTGTAATTCTGAGTCACCCAGAGATACTCTGATTGGATTAAAAGAGGGCTTGTATTCATTTCCTATTGCTACTCTGAGAATCTACCACAGATTTAGAGGCTTAAAACAACACAAATCTATTATCTTGTACTTTGGGAGGTCAGAAATATAAAATGAGTCTCACTGGCTAAAATCAAGGTGTCAGCAGGACTGCATTCCTTCTGCAGGCTCTAGGGAAGTGTCCATTTCCTTGCACATTCTAGCTTCTAGAGGCTTCCCACTTTCTTAGGTAATAGCCTCGTATTACTTCAATCCCTGTTTTTGTTGTCATAACTCCTTCTCTGACTCTGACATTCTTGACTTATCCTTTCACTTGTAAGGACGCTTGCGATTATTTTGCACCCATCCAGATAATTCAGGATTATCTCCTCTTCTCAAAATCCTTGATTCTTCACATTTGCCAAGTCTCCTTTCTATGTGAGGTAACATATTCACAGATTCGAAGGATTAGGACTTTGTCACCTTTGAGGGCACGTTCCACCTACCACAGGACATAACTACATTCTTTCCAATACTTGAAGCAAAACACAGAAAAGACTAAAGTAGATAGAAATGTTATTCCATTTAAATATGAACCAAAAGAAAACATCGGTATCCTTGTTAATATCTGATAAAATCAGACTTCGTATCAAAAAGAATGTAAAATATCAAAGGTGGTGATCATATGTGTTGAAAGGAAGAGAAGATCAAGTACTTACAGTGAATATATGTATCCCCCCCCAAACTGAAAAAAAGCTACTATGTATAGACCCTTATGCATAAGTATATACATGAACAACCAGATTTGGAGGTTTAGTACAACCTCTTAGAAATGGTCAAATTAGAGACAAAAAATTATGCAAATTTATGGAAAACAAGCTTAACAGATAGTTACATAAAACAATAAATAATGCTGGACTATTTTGAACACCAAAGAATATACATACATTTGACAATACAATGGGCCATCAAGTAAGCCTTTGAACATTGAAATTATACACAGTGCATTCTCTGACCACAGTATCATTAGGCTAGCAATTAATAAAAATACATGTAGAAAATTTCATTATATATATATGTGTGTGTGTATATATATATTTTTTAAACACTTTATCTTTGATAAGTACTAGGGATCTAATGTACAACATGACTATAGTTAACACCGCTGTATGATACATATGAAAGTTGTTAGAGTAAACCCTGAGTTCTGATCACAAGGAAAAACATATTCCTTTCTTTTTTTTTTTTTTGCTTTTTCTCCTTATTATATTTATATGAGATGATAGATGCTAACTAAACTTATTGTGGTAATCGTTTTACCAAATATATAAGTCAAACCATCATGCTGTGCACCTTAAATTTATACAGTGATGAATGTCAATTACATCTGTATAAAACTTGAAAAAAACACATCTTTTTCAGAGAATACTCCAAATTATATTAGACCATAAAGGATACTTAGTAAATGCATTTTGAAGAAAAATAAATGTCATCTCAATAAAAAGTTCGTTTTTGAATAATCTATATTCTTTGATGAGACTTGCTCTTAGCACTAACTTCTAGTCAAGATATGGTGTGCCCAAGGATTCTCTCCCTTCCCACATCGTGAGTCAGGAGCAGGATGGCATGTGGATCACCACAGTGGGATCTTGGCGTTTTTCGCCTGCAACTTGCATCCTTTAGGCTTTCAGAATATAATTACTAATAGAAATTATTCCAAGGCAGGAGAAAATAAAAGATGCTTATTTCTGTCTTCTGTTTTGGGGGAAAATATTACAGAAGGGAAAATTAAAGGAAACCACAAATAATTATTAAAAGAAAAGAAAGGAGCTGATGACTCATTGTTTACTGGAGAATCTCAGCACAGCTTTTATATTCAACTTTCATAAATGTCAGAGGGATTTACACGCACACACGAACTTATCTTTGCTTGGACGAATCACAAAGAAATTTCTGTTGCATTTCTGAATCCTAGGTCAATGTATAGAAGGGAGAAAATCCACTGACCACCAAGTTCCCTTCCTTGTAGACATTGGGCCTTATGTAATCAAAGCCATCAGAATAACTCATCATACACATGGAATGTGGAAATTTCCCAAGGAGGGGCAGAAGAAGCAGAAACAACATCCCAGCTGACTCATCAGTTTGAGGCAAGTCCTCAGGTCAGTGATTACTGGGGGAGCAGAGCAGGAAGGAGACCTGCAGTGTAGCCTTCTGCAGGGAAATTTTATTCCTGTGCAGGGTACACGTGTCTAAAAGTGCTCTGCCATTCAAGACCATGGAAAGAAGAATTGTTATTGATCAGAACTAAGGCATTTTCAGAAGCGATATATACTGGCTCAGATCTTCCCCCAATGTGACTGTGGATCAGAGTTGCTTCTGGTCTCCTCTTGCTGTCACTCCCCCAGTCCAGGCCTAACTGGTCAGTGCTCTCAGTAAGGAGCCCTGGGGTCCCCCTGGCCCTGGGGTCTGCACCTGACACGCTGTGCCCTGGTAAAGACAAAGGTGAAAAATCTGTTTGGGCAACATCTTCCACTGCAGGTGCCAGAGATTTCATCAGGGCTGGGGGTCAGCAGGGCTCTGGGAACTACCTAATCCTGAGATTGGATTTTTTCTTTCCCAGGCAAACATTCTGTTTCTTGCAATTGACTGAGAGGTGTTGCATCCATCAAAATACAGCATCAGACAGAGCTGGTATTGCAATCAGCAAAAACAGCCCAGCATGATTCCTGTGATACCCAAGGAGGAGGTCAGTGACCATGCCTTGGGTTACCCTCAAGGGCACTTACAGACTATATCGCCAACCTCACCCTTAGGTCTATTTGACGATTGTCTGAAGAACTGGTCTCATGCACAGTTCAGGAAATAGATATCCATTATCCAGTTCATATCAGTTTGGCACGGGATAAAGTCTAAATTCACATATACTTACACTTAACCTATTCCTTAGACCTATGTCCTGTGCCAGGACTACAGCACTTAATTACTACATGTTCCAGTATCTTCCATTTAAAGACTGTCTCTCCTAAACAGAAAGTCTCTCTCAATAGCTCTTTTGCCGTTTCTCTGCTAATCTTCATGTCAAACAGTTGCAAGCATTGTTAGTATTGAAATATTCCTCTTCCTCAGTTCCCATTCTTTTCAAATCACTTCATTCAGGTCTGTCCATGTATGTCACTCAATCTGCTCTTGTCAAGGACATCAGCAGCTTCTATGAGGCCCAATTCAGTGGTGATTTTTTTACCCTTATTTTACTTCATCACGCAGCTCATTTGACCCGACTGACTGCTCTATCCTTAAGACAATACTTTCTAAGTGTTTTCTTTTTTCTAAGTTCTCCATATACTTCCTACCTCATGTGTATCTCTCTCCTGATCTCCTGTACTGCAGCCTCTTTGTTTTATTCACCTTTAAATGCTTGATACTTTTCTTCATGGATCTTGTGTTTACTCTATTTAAGAGTTTTTTAATTCTGCCTCAAACAATGAATATATTTGCTATATTCTAAAGTTTTGTTGTTTTACCTTCTACTTTTAGATCCAAAATCCACTGTGAATTGACTTTTATGTACATTGTGAAGTAGGAGTTCAGCTTCATTTTTTTTTTTTTTTGCTTAAACAACACAAATTTATCTTCTCACAGTTATGGAGGTTAGAAGTCCAAGATCAAGGTTTTGACAATTTTTGATCCCTTTGAGGGCCATGAGAGGGAGTGACTCTGCCTTATTCATCTTTCTTAGTTTCGGATGGTTTGCTTCATTTTTTTGTTACAAACATCCAATTAGTTGAGCACTACTGATAAAAGGACTGTTCTTTGTCTACTTCTCTGCATTGCTGTCTTTGACATAAATCAGAGTTCCGTATGTCAGCATGCCTATTTATAGACTCTATGTTCAGTTCCATCTTTTGTATCACAATGCCATGCAGTGTTAATTACTGTAGCTTTGGTAAGTCTTGATACGTGGCAGTGTATACCCTCCAGATTACTTCTTCCTTAAGAACACCTTGGAAATTCTTGATCCTCTTCATTTCTTTATAAATTTTATCATCAGATTATCAGTTTCTACCCATCATCTTGCCAAGATTTTGATTGAGATTATTTGGAATCTATAGATCAATGGGTGAGAATTGATGTTGTTAAATAAGTGATCCTACCGATGCATGATGTTGGTATTTCTCTCCATTTATTTATATTTTCTTTAATTTATCAATAGTAATTTGTACTTTGATTTGGACAGGCCTTGCACATCTCTCATTAGATTTAATTCTATTGCACAGTAGTAAATGTTGTTGATCCAGCCCTTGTCATTGTATGACACATGTCTCTAATGATCTTTATTCTGTAATTTCTATTTGCAATATATATTGGTTCAGCGCTCCCCTCCAAGGTGCTAGGAATCAGACTAACATTTTATAAATACCCCACGTTTCTTTGAAAGCAATGTGTATTCTCTTACGGTTGGTTATAGAGTACACTCCCAGTAACTCAAGCTCATTTTGTTTTGGGATATAGTATCACATTCAGATTTATTTTCTGAAACTTATTTAGGGATAGAGGTGTATTGAAGTCTTATACTACGGTTATAGATCAACAAATTCTTTTTTGGTATTCTGTGATTTTTTCTTTATATATTTGGGTGTAAGGTAAATAAGTAGATACAGGATTAGGTCTTTTTTTGTGAATTGTTCCTTTTTATGAAGGGGTCTTATTTTTTCATAGCAAAGTATTCCAATACACTAATAAATGATCAAACATTTCTTCTGATAGACCAGGCACTCTTCTAAATGCCTTATGAATATTAACTTACGGAGTACTAAATATAAACTTAACAAGTGTGTACTAGTTTCATACCCACTTTAGATATGAGAAAACTGGCATGTCACTTGCCTGAGCTCTCTGGCTAGAAAATGGTAGAGCCCGGATTTGAGCCCAGACAGTCGACACCCTTAACCATCAGCCTATTTGTTGAGCACATTCTATATGCCAAGCACTTTTGGAGACACTGGTGTCTGTAGCAATGAATGAAACTCCACTTTTGTTATTGGAGCACTTAAGTTCTAATAGGGGAAAGACAGACTATAGAAAAATCAAGAAAACATGTTACTATAAGTGTTATGTAGAAAATGAAAATATTTTAAGACAGTTAAGAGGGAATGGGTTCTTGCTATTGTAAAGAGACTAGGAAGGGAAAAAGTCTTAGTTAAGGGGCACTTGAACAGAGACCTTAACGAGTTGGGACTCTGAGTCATAGGAATTTGTGTGGCTAAAGCAGTCTTGTCATACAACGCTCCACAACACGGAGGCCAGTGTGATTAGAGTAGATCATGTTGGGAACAGTGTGGGAGTGGTAGAAGATGATATAGTCAGAGACTTCGTGAGTCCTGATCTTGTTGGGTTTTATGGTTCACTATTAGGTCTTTTCCTTCTGCTATCAATAAGTTGACATATCAGTCAGAATCTCAGCAGGAAACAGAGGACACACTGAGACTAGGAAGATTCAAGTAGAGTTTTCATAAAGGGGCTTCTCGGAGTTGTGGACAGGATGTAAGAAAACCAGAAAAGGTCGTTGGTACCCAGTAAGATGGTAAGTACAGGGCTCTATTAACACCCCTAAGCCTGAAGGGGAAAGGACAATGAAAAATTATCGAATTCTAGAAACAAGAGAGGAGGAAATTGCATTCCAGGAGCTGAGAGGAGGTCAGGGGTACCATCCAGCCCCAGGTTCTCCTGTAAGAAATAGCCAGGACCAGATGTCACTCTCTTTCATCCTTCTGATTTCATGTCTAGGCTCCCCATTGACCAAACCCAGCCAAAAGCCATAAGGTACGAAAGCCAGCTGACGTAGTTCATCTTCACTAACTTTCCTGGGTGCAGCAAGATAGAGAAGTGGATCTATTGGGGCAAATGGAAGATATTCTGAACTGTGCAGCCCTTTTTTGCCTGAGAATCTACTCTTGTCAATCACCTGTGTGGAAAGTTCATACCTCTGCCCAGGACACCCAACATCTACTGTACTGTCTTAGGTGCAATCTAAGCATTGATACTCCCATGTGTAGTCTAAAATAGTTGCCATTGCAAGTGTTTTTCATGTAAGATAGGTTATGGGGTTCTTGGGAAGAATTGCAAACAATAATTAACCAACAGGTCCTGGTTCCCAGAGGTGGACACTTCTACCAGGAGACAAAGTCAGAGTCCCATTGAACTTTACTGCTGCTTATGAGGCCAACAGAATGAAAGAAGTCACTATGGCCTCTGGCACAAGTAATTCATCTAGAGGATATGGGGCTTCTGTTATACAGTGAGGGCAAAGAAGACATTTGGCATTCAGGTAGTCCGGTGGGATGCCTTTTGATATTCTTTCCCCAATTGTTTTAATAATTAAATGTAACAGCTGTATCCTGTGAAGGGCGTGGTGACCAGGTGTTCAGATGAGTCAGAGATTAGTACCTGGATCCTCCTCCCGGTAAGCCACCCAAACAACCAGAGGTGCTTTCAAGTGTGAGGGGAATCTAAATGGGACATTAGGACAATTGAGATGGTAAGTATCAATTGCAGCACAAAGAAAAGGTGCAGTCAAGAGCTGTCTGTAATTTGTCCCACTGATCTTCTTCTTGTAAGTTTCCCCAGTTAACATGACCAACCAGAATCCTAATGCACTGACTTTAAGAAGCAAGTGCATCTGAGTGGCATAAGTGGTGGACCATAACGGAGACAGTGGTATATTTTCTAGATTCTTCTTTCATGACTAATTCACTTCCTCTTGTAGCTGCAGAAAGTCTTCTAAGGACTCATCCTGCCAACCTATCTGGGAATTTCCATGGGCCAAAGGAAAGTGCCACACCTAAGGTTATGACCAATCCCAATGGCAGCCCACTTCTAATGACTGGTTCACGGTGTGGGGAGGAATTACAAAGGCCCAATTCCTTTGCCTCAATTTGAGACACCACTGCAGGCCCACCACTACTCCAGAGCTCCCCTTGGGATCAACTGTTTTCTCCGTTTATAACTTATCACAGTTCAATCTCTTCTTATATCCAATCTCAGTTCTCTCCTTTAGAGATGTTTACCTCAAGCAAGTAGCAAACATTTTATGCCAAAGTTTCTTCATCTGTATAATGAGAACAATGAGATTGACTACTTCACAGACTTGTATTAAGGATCAATCAGCTAATAAATGTAAAGCATTTATGAGTCTCCCAGTATATAGGAAACATTATATGTTTCATCTTTTATTGTGAATTAATTAAAATCCATTGTAGGAGTATACTGAGTAAAATAAGCCGCACACACAAAAAAGTAAATATTGTATGATTCTATTTGTACGAATTCTGAGAATAGTCAAAAAATAACCTGTGATAGGAAAAATAATCAGAACAGTGGTTGCATCTAAGCTCAGAATGTGGAGAAGGGGTGAGGAAGGAGCAAGGTTTGACCAAAAAGGCACATGGAGAAACTTTATGGGGTGAAGAGAACGTTCTATATCTTGAAAGGCGTTACATAGGTTACATAAGTGTATGCAATTGTCAAGATGCATTGAGTTCTACACCTAAGATCTATGTGTTGTGCTATGTGTAACATATGCCTCAATTTAAATCAGATTCATTTTCCTAAGTGAAAGAAGCCAGAAACAAAAAGCCATTTATTATAGATTCCATTGTATGCCATTTGGGGAAAGGCAAAACTGTAGGGAAGGACAACAAATCACTGGTTTCCAGGAGCTAGAGTAAGAGAGAGGATGACTACAAAGGGGCAGCACAAAGGAATTTTGGAGTGATGGAATTGTCCTATCAAGATTGTTCGTTTGTGTATCATGTTCGATCACAACTATGTTGATGGATACACAACTAGGCACTTGCCAAGACCCACAGAAGTGTACAACCCAGAGTGGATATTACTGTAGGTTAAAAACATTAATCCACCAGGTAGTGAAGGGAACATGAAATGGAAAACAATTTATAGCAAATGAATCTAAATGTTTTGCAAATGAATAACATAGCCACAATGAAGGCTATGAAAAGGAAACCAAATTTACTTTGGAAAAGTATGTTTTACCAGATCTTGTAAGCCTGGATCAAAAGAAGTGACCAGAAATCCTGTACTCAAGTTCATAAAAGATGTTTCTCAGAAGGGCATGGGTTAGCAATTCTGAAACTAGTTTATGCATATATTGGATCTGAACAACTAAGTAAATATATTGTTGATGATGAGAGCCAGTGTATCACAGTCAAAGAAAGATGTTAGCTCAGAAGGCCTAGAAGAACGACACTCCAGTAATAATGAGAATACCTATCAACCACCCAGAAATTGGTTTCTAGGATACTATTCTAAAGAAAAAGGAGGGAACCAGGGCTCTCTGGAGGAATAGAGGATTCCAGGGCTACACTAGAGGAAATACAACCTGATCCTGAAATATCTCTGAGGGATATTCTAGTGGAAAATAAAGATTCACAAAAAGAAGCCCCCAAAAACTGCCTAAAAAATCCCCCCTCAGGAAATTGAATAAGACCTCACTTTTGCATGTGGAGGGGACGAATCTAGGAGACTTAGAAGTGATAAGCCACTGAAAACTGAATATGGTGCAGAAATTTCAGAGATCAAACATGTCAGGAGTTGGAGGTTGGATTTTGGACTTATCTGGAGTGGAATGACATTGATTTAAAAAAAAAGCTCTGGCTTTTAATTATGAGCCTAGAAATGTCACAGCCTGACAGTCAGTGCCACACACAAAGAGTAAGGAATACATTTTAGGAGTCAGTGCAAAACTGATATAAATATCTCCTTTTAGGGTCTAAAACCTAGCCTTCAGAGGCTCACGGTGATCCATTCGTACTAGAAACCTAACTTTAGAGGAAGGTAACATGATTAAGAGCTTCTACGAGGTATTGTTCACAAGATCCAGCACACAATAAAACATTACTAGACATGCAGAGCAGCAGGAAAATACTCTTAATTATGAACATATAAATCAGTAGATGCATACCCAGAGACAATCCAGATACCGGAGTTAGCAGACAAGAACTTCAAAATAACTATGAATAAAAGGAAAGAAACATGGACAATTGTAGAAAAGGAAAAACAAACTAGAAATCTTTAAAGCCACCAAAGAAAAAGGACATGTTTCTATCAAAAGAGCAATAAGAAGTCTGGAAACTTTTCAAAAGAAACTTTGGAAGCAAGAAGACATGTATGACATCTGACAGCTGAAGGGTTGAATGGGAGGGGAAAAAAAAACCTGCCAATTTAAAATTCTTGGCTTAAGAAAAATACTCTTCAAAAATGCAGACAAATTAAAGATATTTTCCAAAGGGGGTTTAAAAAAACCAAGCTAAAACAATTAAACAACAGCAGAACTGAACTTCAAGAAACTCGAAAGAGTTTTCAGGCTGAAGGAAAAGAATTACACCCAAAGACATAATGTTAAGCATGATCATCAGCAGGAGACAAAATGTATGTAAATATAATGAATATTGACTGAATAAAACAATCCTGTATACTTTTTCAACTTTTATGTAATTCTAAATGTTTTCAAAATAAAATGCTTTTAAAAAAACATGAAACTGATACCCGAAAACTAGAGATGATGGATGCCTCTCCAAGGGAATCCCCACTCCACCCCGCAAGACTAGAGATTATGGAGCCCCAGCAAATGGTGCTCACAATCTGCATCGAGCAGCAGATGTGACAGAAGTCCTAGCAAGACACCACCAGTTTCTTCCAAAACTAGAGGCAACTGGACCTCAGATAACAACTGTCATCCACAAACACAAATGCTGGGGTTTGAGCAAGCAAGTCCTACATCCCCCCAAAAGTAGAAATTATGGGACTCTAGCAAGCACCCCCTACTAACTTCCAATTCTAGAAATCACAGCCGCCCCATAAGTCACACCCTTAGCTGCTCCTCAACACTAGAGAATGGGAAGGCCCAGCCCAGTGACCCACCCAGTCTATGCCAACAATACAGACAAGGGCAGACCCAGAAAGTGTGACTTCTGATCTCCCCTAACACTAGACAAAAGGAGGTATATAAAGACCCCGCGAGAGCCCCCTGCCTAAAGATAAGTGGAATCTCATGCAATTATTCCATTCCTCTCCCCGAATTAGAGACAATGGCCCTCCATCCAGTGATCCGTCCCTGTCACCCCAACATTTGAAAAGTGGGGGCCCTGTACAAGCAGCGGTCCTCCAGTCTCCAAGCACCAGAGACAACAGGAACCTCAGCCTCCTGCCTCCCAGTTATCCCCAACATCATGAGGGCTCCATCAAATGATAGAAGCTTCAGCAAGTGATCCCCCATATTCCTGCAAGATTAAAGATGTTGGAAACCCCAAAAAGCAACTTACATCCCCCTACACACCAAGAAGAAGGAGCCGCAAAAAACGCCACACCATTTTCACCAACACAAACCCCAGCTTGCCTCTTGACTCCTAAGACTAGATAGGAATATCTCCAGCAAAGAGTAACCCCAGTCTCCCCCCCCAGAAAAGAAATGACTAGAGTCTCACTAGGCAACACACCAGGTTCTCCTAAGTAAGTGTCAAACAGATCCTCAGAAAACTCCCTCTCTTCCCATTATCACAAAATAATATCTATAGAAGCATCAGCAAGCAGCACTCAACACAAATGAGAGGAGCCCGCAATGCAAGTCCCTCCCAACAGGAGACGCCGGCCCCTGTGGTGACTCCTCCCTAATCCCAAACACAAGGAACATTCTGAGCCCCAGCTGGCAGCTCTTCAGCTTCCTCTTGTTGTGTAGATGTCTCTGTCCCCAACTGTAGTGGATAGATAGAGCCCCACTCAACCTAATATCCCCTGCTCTGGGGAATGTGCAGGACCCAGTCTCAGAATAAGGGACACAGCAGTTGTCTTGACAAGCCACCAAAAACCCCCAAGCTCTCCTTCTACAGAAGGTGACAGGAACCCAGGAAGCAAACTTTCCTCCAACATTTCCTGCTCCAGGAAACCCCTCTTATCTGTTGCACACCCTGCTGACCTTCAGAATATCCTCTACCGCTAAAAGACTTACTAGAGGCCAAGGAAGGATGGAGCTGGGGGAGAGGCAGAGAAAGATAGGGTGGGGAGAGGAGCAAGCGTAAAGGGAAAGATGAGATCTTCCATGTTGTCCCAAACAGAGCCATAGACTCCAGAGGCCCCAAACAGCTCCAATCAAACCAGGTTCTCAGGAGTGAGCTGGAGCAGAAGAAAAGGAATTCTGGGCTGCTGAGGAGAGGTGGCCTGGAGGAGAGGCAGGTGTGTGGGCTAGCAGCCAAGATAGCGACCAATGCTACTTTCCACCTGTGTTTATGCCCTGTGCAGTTTCCTCCCACATTTGATTAGCCGTGAATTGTCATGAACCCAAGTGATCTATACAGTGCTGCAGAAATGACAGGGTCTCACATCTGAGGCTACATGATAAAACACACTGAAGCTTCCTCCTTGGTCTCTTAGATTGCTCCCTCTCTAGGGGAAGCCATCCACCACATCATGAGGATGCTCAAGTAGCCCTGTGGGGAGGTCCACGTGGAGAGGAATCAACTTGTCAGCACCAAGTGCTCACCATTCAGTGAGCCACCTGGGAAGATCTTCCAACCTCAGTCAAATTTTGAACTTTAATGACTATGTATGCTAACATGTTTAGGAGTGAAGTCTGCTGCTGTCTGCAAGCTACTTGAAAATGCATTAAACAGAGATGGATTCTTGGGTGATAAATGGATGGAGGTGGCAAAGTAAATATCGTAAAATGTAACAGATGGAATCTAGGTGGTGGGCTGTCTTCATTAGGGCTGCCATGCCTAATGTGCCCAATGTGCCCCACCACAGACGGCCTGGCTTAAACATCAGAAATTTACTTTCTTGTAATTCTGGAGGTTGGAAGCCCAAGATCAAGGTGCCGGAAAGATTGGATTCTCCTGAGTCCTCTCTCCTTGGCTTCCAGATGACCATCCTCTTGTTTCCTCCTCACATGGTCATCCCTCTGTGTATTCATGCCCCTAGCATCTCCTGGTCTGTGTGTCCTAATCTCATCTTATAAGGACGCTGATCAAATTGGATTAGAATTCACCCTAATGGCCCTATTCTATCTCAGTTACTTTCTTTTAAGTCACAACCTCCAAATAAATTTACAATAAGAGGTACTAGAGATTTGGGCTTCAACACATGACTGTTGAGGGGACAGAATTCTGTCCATAACATGAGTGTTCACTGTACAACTCTTTCAAATTATCTCCATGCCTGAACATTTTTCCTAATAAAGTGGGTGCGGGTGGTGTGCTAAGGCAGGAAAGAAAAAACGAATTGTTAACAAAAAAATCATGTTGGAAACCCTAGTTGTTCTGTGGAATAGAGATTATCATAGATTTAAATGTAAATATTAAAGCTGTGAAAGTCCTAGAAAAAACCAAGGAATAAGTATTTTACATATAATCTCAGAGAACAGATGGTCTTTTAAAAGTATAACATAAAACAAGAAACGAAACTAACACTTTTGATTTCCTTTCAAAACATCTGCATGGCAGCAACGACTAGATACAAAGACAAAACAAGGAAAAGAGGAGAATGTTGGCAACTCATCACAAAAAGCTAATTTAGTAATATTAAGGAACTCTTACCAACCAAAAAAAAAGACTAAGAATCCATTGGAGAAATGGACAAATGGCGAAGAACAGTTCACAGAAAATACAGAATGTTCTCAGTACAAGAGACGATTCTCAACTTCCCCCACCAAAAGAAAAATACGAAGTAAAACACCAAGATTCTTGATTTATTTATCAGATTAGGAACACTGACTGTTTGTTTAATATGTTGATGTATTAGGATGTAGAGAAAGTGGCACTCCCATACCACAGTGAAGGCGGGGTGAATTTGAACAACCTCCGCCTCCACACACGAGGACCTTGGCAGACAGAGAGACCCCAGCGGAGCCCGGGACTTGGCGGGAAAGAGCCAAACTGTGGCAGTGATATCCGAGAAAGCCGAAACCAGACAGAGAGACACGAACCCCAACCGCTGAGCCCAGGAGCGGCTGGGAGAGGCGGAGGGAGCAGAGGCGGGCGGAAAGAGCCTAAGAGAAATGGAAATAGCCAAAGATGTGAAGACACGGCGGAGGCCAGGCTGAAGGGTCCGATGCCTGGTTGGAGGAGCCGAGCCCAGCCGAAAAGCGGCGAGAGGCGGTGGAGAGAGCCGAGCCCAAGGGCAGCTGGGAAGTGCTGAGAAGTCGTGGGCGGCGGAGAGAGGACAGGCTGGCGGCGCCGCGGAAGGAAGCGGAGGCGAGGATGGCGGAGAATGAAAGTGACCGCGCTGGATGGGGCCATGGACGTGGAGCGTGGAGCCCGGAGCCTTCCACGCGCCCCAGCTGCCCCGAGCGCCCCCCGGAGGGTTGTGGACCCTGTCCCTGCCTCCCTCCTCCCCGCTCCTCCGGCCCCACCGCTGCCCACGGCGCGGGGCGCTCTGGCTGGACAGCGGCGTGTCCTCTGCCCACGACGAGGACGCGCGTGTCCCCACGGCTGCATCCTCCGGACGTGATGGCTGCGTGGAGTCTGGCGCTGATGTCTGCTGCGGGGACTGACCCCTTGGGGTGCAGCCTCTGACCCCTGCTAAGCCCACGGACTCAGCTCCTGGGGAAGGCCGCTGGGGGCAGTGACCTCTCTAGCTGACCTGGGGTCTGGGAAGAGGCCCCCATCCGAGACCAAGGCTGCAATGCGACCTGTGGGCCCTTCCTGATCGTCTCCCCACTGCCAACACTAATGCCGGGCTCTTGATTGTGTGAAACAGGATTGTTAGAGTGATCGCTCACAGAGCCTCTGGGAGGACAAGGATAGGCTGGAGCTCCGCTGAGGCTGCTTCTATTAGCTGTTGTCCAAATCTATTGTCATCAGAGCGTAGGTCCCACCTCCTGGGTCAGAGTCTGTGTGCCTGCGTCAGCTACACAGAACAGTTGCCAAGGCTACGGTGGGGAGGCTGCAAATGGACGTATCTGGCATTTTCTGCTTTTAAATCAGGAAGCTGGAGTTATCTGCCCCCAGCATCATAAAGCGAGAGAATCCCTCAATCTTAGGATAGGGGTTCAGTGGCTGAGAAACCAAGAAGGATAACAGATGTCTACTAGGAGGCCCTGTGCTTTAAGTTTTTTGAGAGGAACCACCGGTGACCACATGTGTCAGCAGCCTTGGGAATTTCTGCTCTAATTGTTTATGTTCAAGTTGCTGCAGCTGGAAAGCATGTGTTGTGCTTGGCAGTCTTCAGCGAGGTGGCCACTACCCATCCCAACCTCTGCCGTTTAGGGCCCTTGGTAAGGGCTCGACCAGTGTTTACATTGAGAAGACCTGGTGCCTAAGCAGAGCTGAGCTGACTGGATGGCAGTGAATAAGAAGGGTGATGAGAGACATTGATGTTGGGCCACTGAAGGTGAAAGAGGGACCTGCAAAAGATGGACCAGAGCAACCCAAATATCCATCATCTGATGAATGTATAAACACAATGTGATCCATATTTCTGTACATTGTATGTTCTTCAGCCATAAAGATATGAAGGGCACGTGCTACACCATGGATGCACCTTGAGGAACTTCTACTAAGTGAAAGCATATAGGCAAAGAAGACCACTTATTATATGATACCATTTACATGAAATGTCAAATATGAGCAAATCTGTACAGACAGGAAGTAAATTTGTGGTTGTTTAAGGTTGGAGGTGGGATCAGGAAGTGCAGGGGTAATACTCAATGATTTCTACTTGGTTCTTTTTACAATTTCTATCTCTTTATTGATATTCTCTGTGAATTGAGACACCATTCTCTTTATTTTCCTTGGTTCTTTGTCCTTACTTTCCATTAGCCCTTTGAGCATATATAAGAGAGTTGTTTTAAAGTCCTTGTCTCATAAGTCCAATGCTTGGGCTTCCTCAGGAAAAATTTCTTTCAATTTCCATTTTATCTCATATGAACCAGCTATACTTTCCTGTAGCTTCATATCATTTGTAATTTTGTAGTGGTAACTGGACATTTTGCGTATTACAATGTGGTCGTTGTGACAATCAGATTCTCCTCCCTCTCCAGGTTTTGCTGTTGTGGCTTTTTATGAGCTGCAATCATCCTTTTGTTTAGTGACTTTTTAAAGTATTTTTGCAAAGACTATGTTCTTTGATGTGTGTGGTCACTGAAATGTCTTTTCAGTTATCTTAACAATCAGCAAGTGATCTGACAGAGATTTCTTTAAATGCAACGATCCAAAAGAACACATTTTAAAAAAAGAAAAAGTTAAAATCTTTCCAACCTTTGCAGCAGGGGCCCCGGCAGCTCTTCCTTAGACTTAACCCCTTACCTGCATGGAGCCCACAAATCTGCCAGAGGTGCAGGCCCAGGTCCTCTCAGGTCTTTTCTGAGCACACGTCCAGTCCTGGGAGTGCACATTGCACTCCCGCTTCCCTGGTATAAACAGTGGACCTTCTCAGCTTTCATCCCCAAAAAACTTCCTCCTCAGATCCCTCCTTGCCAGATTTTTATGTCTCTCTACTGTCCCGGCCATCATCCCTTGCACAGGCATCTACCAGTAGCATAGACCTTTAAATCTTTCATCAGACAATGACACCACTTGGAGACCATCTAGCCTGAGGGGTATAAATACCTCTCAACTTCTGCACTGTTCCCTCAGGGACCCAAAAGACAGATCACTACCACCCAGTCACAGAATCACCCCATTTTAAGAAGCAGGTTAGTATTTGTCTCCTGGCATGAGGAAGCCATACAAGGAATCTTGGCTCCCATCTTCACATCCTCTGTTGTACCAGAGAATGGCAGCGGGTAGGCATTAAGCAAAAACACAACAATGCTTTCTTACCCAAATTCAGCCACATTTTCCTTCATTAATCACTCCTCTAGATGCTGTAAGGTTTTCATTATATTTCAGAGTTCTGAAACACTCGATTCTGTCAGTTTTGTCCAACTGAACGGTTGCTTCAGTGGAGAGACTGGTTCTGTGACTACATTAGTTTGCCGTTTTTGTTAATAGAACTAGGGAAATGTTTTGATATGTCACCTTTGTACTTTTTCTCCTTCATGTTTATTTTGTTTGGTGGTTGGTTCTCAAAAAGTCTTTTATTTTATAAAATTTCTCTTTCATATGAATTTAAGAATCACCATCACGATTTCAAAAAAATATGATTTTTAAGTTTATTACATTGAATCAAGTACCTTTGAGGCAAACAACTCATCCAATATTGTTGGTGAAAACAATTCCTCTGTTATTGTTACCATTCATATCTGCCTGAGCCAGCTCCCAACCTCAACTTGAGGGTAGAGGATGTAGTCAGTTGAATAACGTCTCCTAAAGACTCAAGCTCACCCGGAACCTCAGAATGTGACCTTATTTGGAAACAGGGTCTTTGCAGATGTGATTAAAGATCCGCAGATGAACTCATCCTGGATTTAGGGTGGGCCCTCAATTCAATGACTAGTGTCCTTATAAGAAGAGGAGAGGACACAGAGACGTGGAGGGAAGAAGATCACGTGAAAGATGTAGGCAGAGATTGGAGATCTGCTGCCACAAGACAGGGAAGCAGGAACCACCAGGACTGGGAAGAGGTGAGAGAGGATTCTCTGCTGTTGATAAACTGTGATTCAATTGTAGGGATCCCTTTTGTTCTCACTCAAACCCTCAAAATCTAATAGTGCCTTGTCTTAAAAATTCTCATTATCAAGTGGCTTATCATATGGATGTCCTGAAGATCATGGACCACGCCCGATGCCATCATTTAAATTTCTCAGTTCTGCAATTATCACATGTGAACACCTTCATTTTTCAATGTAACTCATTGAAATCATGGTATACATATAAGAATTCGTCAAGAATAATTTAAAAGTATGGGAGAGAAAACCCAACCAAAGTTAACTTGAAATAATTTAACAGAATATACGAGGGAAGAAAAGATCCAATGAGGGAAGAAATCAGCTCATGGTAACGAGAATTGAGGAGTTGATTGTGACCAAGTGCAGAGAGGCAGCATACAAATGAGGCGACAGGTCTTGTCCTGACTGCCCCCGTGCCAACACCTATTGTGCTCTCCTCCCAAGTGGCCTCAGACCCTGTCAGTGGCTCCTACACTGTGGCCTCACTGAGCCCAGAACTCCAGGTCTGCCAGGTAAGAACCCTGTGTATACCCAGATCCACCTCCTGTTCCATAAAAGGGTCCTGTGCCTTGATCCTTTTGGATCAGAGAGGGCCATTTGACACCCCAATCCCATGACATTTGGGGGTTTGGAATATGCAGATTAGCTCACACTGAGGAATCAGAACACCCTAGTCCTAGGGAGGAGTCAACCCCACACCACAGCTGTGGACTCTGGCAGGGAGCCATCGCTGTGTTAAATCCAGAGGCCATTGTCAGGAGGCACAAGGCACAGCTGTCCACCTCCACTCACTCTCTGCTCTTCTATTTTGCAATCATTCATTTACCCTCTGAAATAGGCTTCCTTCCCCATGACTGCTAAGACTACTCTATCAAAGGTCTTCAAGAAAGTCCAGAAAATTCCAGATCCTTCCAAAATCACATCAGTCCTTTTCCCTCCTGACCCAGTAAAAGTGTCCTACCATCTCACTTCTGTAACTTGACCCTTTTTTCCACCAAATATTGTTCATGACATGTTTATTGAATAATTATGGTGCGCCCTATTCTGTGAGCAGGTGGACAAGTTTCCTTGACTGAGGACCTAGTGTCAAGGTGAAGACAGCAAGCCTGCTGCCAAGATTCTCTCAGTGCTAAATGCTCCCAAACAACATTTTCCTTGTTAAGAATCTAAGGTGAACTCTATTTTTAAAAATCACCGAGGTGATTTTAGGTAACAGATAAGGCTGTAACAGGTAGTCTAAGGGCTAATTAAATTATATGAAAATGTCTTGTATTTGAGTAAACATTTGGCAAAAAAAGGATACAACTTATGTTAGAGGGAGATATAAAAGCAAGCTTAGTAAAGTAAGACATTTATGGAATCAAATTCATTTAACGTTAAACAACGTTAAAGCTCTTTACAATAGGCATCATCTTTTCCTGATGGCAAGTATTCTAAAAATCTATAACTAAATATACTAAACGATCCCTTAGGCCAAATTACCTTTAATATAAAAGTGAATAAGAATCATGGTAAGCAGAAATTGTAGTATACCAGGACAAGTAAAGATCTTCTTTCCTATCACATGAAACCCGATCTCTCACCCACACAACTGTCTACTCTCCACATTTATGTCTCTCAAAAGAGTTTAATTAAGTACAATTATAAAATGACAAAGCATCACAGTCCAGAGCAAGAAGCAGGGTTGACATTAAATGAGGCGAGTGAAACTGGGGGCTGTTCATGGGGAACGCTTCTTCAGCATGACCTTCTCCTATTTTCCATCAGATCTCAGAACATCCGTCTTGGCTCCTTGCTCTCTGGGCCTCCCTGGCAAACCTCTCTGCACTCAGGGCCTCAGCCCGTCTCTCCCTTGCTTATTTCACTCTCTGACTCTGTCTGTGAATGTCTCCATAAGTTACAAGTTGTGTTTAGAGTGGCTGTGGGAGACCGAGACCCACTCCTGGAATCATCTCTGCCCAGTCTGAAGACTGTGTGGCAGTGGGCTTGAGGCTGGGGTCTACAGACCCAGCACCAGCACAGCCCAGGCATTCACCTGGACCACCTGGTGCAATTATACTTAAGGTATTTGTGATATCAAAAGTGCTTAAAAGTTGTCCTTCACTGCTGCAGGCCTGGAGACCCTGCAGTCTCCTGAATGCACAGACTTACTGGGGTTCCTGCAAGGTCTCCTCTCGTTGACTGTAACTGACCTCATTGCCAGGGTGGGAAGTCATCCATGTAACTGGCCTCTTGAAAATGCAGCTGGTTCATCTTCTAGGAAGTGCAGACCTTTCACGATGTCTCCGCTTGGTCTTGGCTAAATGGACCTGTTTTTTCTTCTCTGAAGTCTGGGGCATCATATTTCTTTTGAGCTTTCCCCTTTGAAAACAAAATGAAATGTTAAATTTGAATAAAATGGGGGATGCAGACTGCCAGCCATGGAGAATGTTCTCAATTCATTTGGATCTTCCACCCTCCTGTATCTTGGAGAAATATCTCTCAAACTGCCCTGTGCATCACAATCATCTGGAGGGTTGTTAAAACACAGATTGCTGGACCTCAACCCAAGTAGGCTTGGGGAGGGCTAAGAATTTGGATTTCTAAGTGTTCCCGGATGCTGCTGATGCTACTGGCACAGCCACCACACACTGAGAACGAGATCTTGGGACATCAAACTGATATGAGTCAAGGACAGAAAGGACTATGAAAACTGGATGATTCTGTGCCCAGAGCATAGGAATTTAGTGTCTCATCTCTAATGAAATCACGTTCTTCTCAGCAATTTGATGCTCACTTCATTTGCACACCCAAGTCCCACCTTCACTCAAATATCCTCCTGTTCATAAGTAAATAACTTACACACGTCATATTCCCATCACATAGTTCTATCCACTGTAAAAAAACATTTTTCCTCTCCTGACTCTTCCTTTCTCCTCCTACTCCTCCCTGTTAATCTGGGCTCCACCATCTGACTTAACACAATTGATGCTTCTTAGAAGTTAATCCTGCTCTCACATTTGTTCCACATCCACACCCTCTTCTAGGCCAGCCCATCCATTTCCCTGGCTTCTCATACCATTAATGAACTAGAAATGCCCATAGAATCAGCACAGATTTGGCTTCAACCCTGAGACCCAAATACCCATCTGCCCACTCACAACATCGGTGATAACTCAATGACCAGCTCGCAGTGAGCTGGTCCCAAGTTGAACCAACCAGTTCTGCAAATAATCACCCATATCTCAGGGTCCCCTAATCTCGCTTGTTTGTACTGATATTCTGTCTACACCTGAGTGTCATTCTGGACACCCTGCCACCCCACACTCATATATCAATGAACCATCCATCCACCCTCCTGAATCCACCTAAAGATTCTCCACTTTTGAATAATTCTTGAGCACCTTTCAGATTTCCTACAAAATACCATTTCAACAGAGTGACATTTCCTGATCCAGCCACCAAAATTAATATCACATTTTCTCTGTTAATTTTTAAAATTTTAATTGTATGTGTATTATCATCTGTTTCTCTCATAGTGTTTTTCTCACTAAATTGGATACTCCATGAAGTGAAGACTAATGTGGACTGTAATGTTTTACACTGCCGTATTCACTCATTGCTTTGCCCTTACAAGGTACTCAATATATTTATGGAAAGAAATTATTCAAACTCCAAAAAAAACTTTTTAAAATTTTCAAACAAATTCACTTAACTACAGTTATACAAGGATATAATCTGTTTTGTGGTATACTGCAATAAATTATCACTAAGATTGCAAAACCTTTCTGTCTGTAATCCATTATAAGACTCTAGGCACAATAATCTATTTAAAATGTAAACCTAATCAGTGCACCTTTCCTTTACAATCTCTCATTTCTGTCTTCAGATAGTTTTTGAAAGTGAAGTCATAAATCTCACTTCATCTCTGTTGTCCTGCCATAATTATTAATACCATCTCTGGGGCCAGCCCAGTGGCCCAAGTGGTTACGTGCACTTGCTCTGCTGCAGTTGCCCTGGATTTACCGGTCCGGATCCCAGGCACGCACTGACGCACTGCTTGGCAAGCCATGCTGTGCCGGTGTCCCGTATAATGTGGAGGAAGATGGGCACGGATGTTAGCCCAGGGCCAGTCTTCCTCTGCCAAAAAAAAAAAAAAAAATAGAGGAGGCTTGGCAGATGTTAGCACAGGGCTTATCTCCTCACAAAACAAAAAAAAAACATACCATCACTTTCGTTCTCCTACATGTCCCAGTTTGGAGGGAAAACTATTTGTGCGTCCCATTTATAGAACACCCATTATATGTCAAGTTATGTACTAAAACCCGTGATCCAGAATTTAACTTAAAAAGTCACTTCACCTGTTTATTTTAATCTTGGTTTGAGGAATGAGTTAATAAAGAGACGGATGAATATCTAATATAGTGTTAGGTATAATTACATCCTGTAATAAACAGTAAGGGCTACACAGAGATAGAGAGACCGAGGGAGGGATGGAAAAAGAAGAGTAAGGAGGGATAAAAGGGAAAGAAATTACCTACAATTATTTCATTTATTTATTTACCTTGTGAGGAAGATTAGCCCTGAGCTAACATCCATGCTAGTCCTCCTTTTTTTTTTTTTTGCTGAGAAAGGCTGGTCCTGTACTATCATCTGTGCCCATCTTCCTCAACTTTATATGGGACGCTGCCCCAGCAGGGCCTGACAAGTGGTGCCTTGGTGCGCGCCTGGGATCCGAACCCCGGCCGCCAGGAGAAGAGCGTGAGCACTTTACTGCTACGCCACAGGGGCCGGCCCACCTAAAATTAGATGATGCAGATATTAGGGAAAGACTAACTTATGAGGTGATATTTGAGCACAGAACTGAATATTTTTTATAAAAGACCAATCACATTGTTGGTAAAATGTTTTCCAGAGATGGGAACAGCGTAAACAGTGCAGGGCTGAATACTATGTCCACTTCCCAGTGATGTTGTTGATTAAAAACAAAACAAAACAAATGTTTGGCCTATTATCCCAAGAAAGCTCCCTATACAGAAAAGTACAATACCGTGAACATCACTTAACAAACCTTAACACCTAGGAAACAACTTTCATTAAGGTATCTTCTTGTTTTAAGAGCTACTGCCTGCTCAGTTATAGAGGTTTCACAGAAGGACAAAGTGTACAAACGGACACTCTTGCCGTCCATATGGATTCCACACTCACCAGAATAGGCTGGCTTGGAAAACAGGCCGATGCAGGTTCCTCCATGGCTTCAGAGTTGTCCTGCTCACACCATTCCTGATGTGCAGACAGCCTGTGGAATGCTGGAAAATGCAAGGACTTCTGCCTCTGATTCCCCTTTTATTGAGGAAGGGAGTGGATAATCCAATCAGTGGATAATCCAGGGGAGACATCCTATCTCTTATCAATGGGATTTGAGAGATTCCTAAAGATTTATACCTAAAAAAAATGTTGGGTTATTGACACTGTCAGCTACTGTTGGTATGAAAACATTTAATACAATTGTGTGGGGAGGTGGTATTTGCAGTTTCTATCAACATTTTAATGTTTCCTTTTTCTTCCACTAATGATACCTTTGTAAAAATGGGAATGAAAGTTCATATGTACAAAAATGTCCATACCACTTATGTTTTAATAGGAAAAAATAGAGACTGTACAAACGTTTACCAATAAAAGAATGTCCAAAATATTTATTAACAAGTCTCTAGAATACATCAAACAGCCATTAACAAGATATTAGTATTTAGTGCATTTACATCTCGTGTAATTACCGGTAAACTTGTAATTATTTCAACCGTCTTACTCTTTCCCTTCCCTTTGACCTGAATAATTAATGTTCCTTTACTCTCTTTACTTCATTGATGTTGATTTAACTCTTATTATTCCATTATTTCCTCTATAAACTTATTACTTGGAAGCATATAGAAATCTTTAATTGCACTAATGGTTAAATCCTGAATCCCTAATACAGTCTAATATGAATAATTACTTTTACCATCTCCCCCAAATGCTAACACCTTCAACACTTTCAATTCTATTTTTAACATTCCTGACATTTGTATTACTGTTTTCATACATTTTATTCTACGTATATTTTAATCTCCATGAGAGATTTCTAGAATTACTTCACAAAATAAAATTCATTTATATTTATTTATAAATTATCCTTTCCTTTCCTCTTCAGTCCTTCCTGTATTCCTGGTTTTCAAGCTGGGTTAATTTTCCTTTGGATGTGATAACTCACTGCAGTATTTTTTCTAATTCAAGGCCACTAACAGTGAAAAGTTTCACTTTAATCAGTCTTCATATATCAGGTTTAGTAGAATGTTGCTTAACTCTTGAATTTGGATGTCCATTTCCTTCCACAGATTTGGGAAGTTTTCAGCCATTATTTCTTCATAGAAACGTTTTGTCCCTTTCTCTTTCCTTCTGGAAGTACCATGATGCATATATTGGTCCATTTGCTAATGTCTCGTAAATACCTTAGGCTCTCTTCACTGCTCTTTATTCTTTTTGGTTTTTGCCTCTCTGCCTGCATAATTTCAAATGATCTGTCTTCAACTTTGTTGATTCTTTCTTCTATTTGATAAAGTCTGCTACTGAACCCCTCTCGTGAATTTTTCAATTTAGTTATTGTATTCTTCAGCTCCAGAATTTGTTGGGTTCCTTTTTATAGTTCCCATCTGTTTAATATTCTCATTCCGTTCATAATCCTCTTCCTGATTTCCTTTAGTTATCGATCAGCATTCTCTTGTAGATCTTTGAGTTTCTTTGTAACTATTATTTTGAATTCTTTGTCAGGTAATTCATAGTTCACTGTTTCTTTAGAGTTGATTTCTGGAGATTTAATTTGTTTCTTTGGGCCATGTTTCTCTGTTTCTTTGTGTGCTTTTTGACGTTTTGCTGAGTTTTATGCATTTGAAGAAGCAGCCAACCTCTTCCAGTCTTTGTGGGCTGCTTCATACAGGGGAAGACCTTCGTCAATCAGCCCAGTGCTAGATTGTGAGGTCCTCTGAAATCTTTTTGGCGGGATGTGACTTCTCTAGGCTTGTGTGCATAATTTGCCAATTGGAGAGGTTGGCCAGTTTCTCTTTCAGGCGCTCATAATCTCTTGCTCCCTCTGGTGTCTGTCTGCAGTACTGCAGGTTCTTTGGTGCTGCAACAGGAAGCCATTCCACTCTCCTTTGTTCTCATTGGCCCCCAGGCATCCAAATTATGTCAGCTCCCCAGCAGCACCCCAAATCAAGTGAGATAGAAACCAGTCCCGATGGCAGCCCTCCAAAAAGCTGGCACATAAGACACATGCTCTACATTCCTCCCTGCCTCCTGAGGATGAAGCACCTTCTCCTGATGGTGGTGAGCCACACCGGCCTCTGTCTGGGGCAATGCAGGCCCTCTGGTGCCAGACCATGCTAGTTCCATCAGCACTCAGGTCAGGTGAGACACAAACCAGTCTTCGGGCAGCCCTCCAAAAGACAGAAATTTGCATGAATTCTCCTCTCGCCTCTTTCCCCTACTCCCCATGATGGAGAAACCATGAGCAGGGCTGTGCTGTGCTCGCTTCAAGGAAAGGTGGCCGTGGGTAAAATGAAAGGGTTCTTCTGACCCACTTCAGGGTGGGTGTTCTCAGCTTTGCTCTCAATTAGGGTACTGCAAATTGTTTAGTGACTTCTGAAGTCCTCACAAAGGTGTTTTGGTCCATATATTGCCGGTAAGTTTGTGTCTGTGGGGAAAAGAGAGCTGGGACTGTGTATTTCTCCATCTTGCTGATGTCTCCCTCAGAATGTTGCTTAACTCATGATCTGAGTTTCAGTATCATATGATGAATGATTTTGAAGGAACAATGATGAAAATCAGCAATGGAAACTTGCAAGAATGTTAAAAAGCAGTAATATGGTCAGACTACACTAAAAGGATCTGAAAAAACAGATAACTCATGCATTTAATATGAGCTGATCAGAATGTAAGGGCAAAAATGATACGGTCCCTAGCTCTGAACGAATCTAGTCCGGTGACTGTACAGAGGGGTGAGCCGATCTTTGCAATACCACGTGACTTCCGCTGTCGTAGAGTAAGCATAATTGTCAAAGATCTGTGAACAAAAGGAGGCTGAAGACAGCTGCATCAAGAAAGAGGTACGTGAGTGGGTCTTGATTAAGGAACTGCCATATTCATAAAAAGTCTATTCCAAAATCCTCAAAAGTCAAAGAAAAGGTGTTGTTTGTAAAGCAAGGAGCACAGCTGGGTGTGATTACCGTCACTGGCCCCAGATTAGGAGCTACAGTGGGCCAGTGAGTGACAGCTTTACCACAGACCTTATGTGGACACAAGCAGAAACTAGGTCAGGGCTTTAAAACACTTTCAGGGCAATTTTTGCCACCCACTGTAATTGAATTTCTAATGATCATTCACATTATTAAGCACAGATGTAACAGACACTGTGCTACTGGTTTCCACGTTGAGTCCTTGGTGCTGTGGTTCCCTTCATTTCACCCTTCATTTTTCTCAGGTGAAAAGTCCAGAGGGGTTGGTTTAGGGCTATTGTCTTAAGCCTGTCTTCAAGGAACGGGGTACCTTTTCTTCCCTCCTGTTCTTAATGTGTGCCTCTGACCTGACACCAAGTCACAAAATGGCTGCTATGTCCCAAGGCATCATATCCTCATTCCAGGCACTGCCCCAAATAAATGGAAGGAGCAAAAGCCAAAGGCCTTTCTATCCAAAAGGGAAGCCCTCCTCAGAAAGCCCAACCCACGTTTCATTGGCCAACAGCAGCAAAGGAGGCTAGGAAGTTGAAAGTTTCATTCTCCACCCCTTGTGGAGACAAATAATCCGTCATCAGTCTATAAATCAAAATTAGGGTGAATTTATTATGAGCCATATCTGAGGACTATTGCCCAGGGTGTACAGAGTGCTTATACACCGTGTTGGAACAAAGAGCATACATCACATATGACAGGAATGTCCCTTTTACAACCTTCATGAGACTGCTTTGCTGGCACAGCAGGTCAGTGAACACAGCAGGTTGGTGGTCACAAGGTGAGTGGTCACAGGTGAGCACAGCAGGTCAGTAATTAATTCTTAGTTTAGGGAGAGATGCTTATCCTGAAGGGAATGCTTATTTGGGAGAGGTTGCATCTTTTCCTTTAGGGGAATCATTCTTGTCTTCGGGACATAGTAAATTCTTAAAGCAGATTACAATGCATGCTCTACAGGCCACCTCAGGCCCTTTTGAAAAAACAAGGTCAGGCCAAATTAGTTTCAAATAAATGGCTTCCTCATATACTCCAGTATAGCCTATTACTTGTCATTTCTTTATCATCCTTATAATGAAAAAGGCAGGGGAGCATGAGTGGGGTGGGTTTTGAGTGAACCCGTTTAAATAGCATATGAACAAACAACCTACACACTCCCTCTGCTCAGTTACCTGCCTGATCAAGTCCCAGGTACTACGCCTAGCATAGAGGGCTCCCATGACCTAGCCCTTTCTTTTCCATCTTCTATCTCTGTTCTCTTCAGCCAAACGTGGCTTTTTGCTCTTACCCAACATGTTCTTCCCTTTCAAGCCTCCACACTCCCACTGAAGCTTAACATGTTCCCCGGTGCCACCCCTCAGTGCAGTCAGGATGGTTGCATTCTGCCACTGAATATGTATTAGTGTTAGAATAGACTGGGTCACAAAAGAACCATAACTATACCTTAAACACAGAAAACTTGTACTTCCCTCCCTCAACAATCTTGGTCAAGGGCCAGGAGGGAAGCCTCCAGTCTCTTCAATGAGCTGTACTCCTTCTGATTTGAGGCTCTGCCATCTTCCACATGCACTCTCTGACTCATTCAATCTTGACCACCCCAGAACAACACGCAGTAGACACAAACAAATGCCAGGGACTGAGAGGGGGCAAAGCCAAGAGAATGATTTCCAGTCTTACCTATGCTGTGAGGGGCTTTTCCATTATTTCACCTTTTACTCCATGTTAGTTCTACCTGAGTTCCACTAGAATGACAGCACGTACACACTTAAGTACACCAATATACAACTCTTTTGCTCAAAACTCAAGGAAACTGAACAGAGAAAATTTGGAAGGAACCAGAACTACAGATCCCAGCATGCATTATCAAGCGGCTGACTTGTCTGCACACAGGTCTCCGTTTGTTGCTCCCTCACTGACCTGGTGCACGTCATCCACCTGCTGCTTTAAAGTAACATTTCCTGATATTTTCAAAATGAAGCTTTAAATGGACTGGGAAAAAGAGAGGTTTAATTTTTAGATGTTGCTTTGTTCTGCATGTTACTTATTTCAGGATTGATTTTAGCATTTAGATCAGGATAAGGATATATTTTTAACAAGTTTGAAACTCTGGTATATTAGTAAGTTTTTCAAAATCGCCAAAGAAGAGAGGATTTTTCTTTGTGACGGAGATCAACCCTGTGCTAACATCTGCCAATCCTCCTATTTTTTTTTTCCTGAGGATGACTGGCCCTAGGCTAACATCTGTGCCCATCTTCCTCCACTTTGTATGGGATGCCGCCACAGCAGGGCTAGCCAAGATGTGCGTTGGTGCGTGCCCAGGATCCGAACCAGTGGACCTCGGGCCACCGCAGCCAAGCACATGAACTTAACCACTTGCGCCACTGGCAGGCCCCAGAAGAGAGGCTTTTACAGTGTCTTAAGTGAACATTTTTCTTCCTGGCTCATGAAGATAGAGTTCCTGAAAATGCTCTGTCTCTGCTATTCAAAAATTAACAATTTCATTCCAGTGTTGAGAGTAAGAAAGCCATCATATTTGCTTTTCACATTGCATTTGAGAGCTGCTTTGTTTTACCTTTTCAGGCCATTTGCACTCATTTTCCCAAAAACTCCATTTTACTGTGGTAGTGCAGCTGATCTAACCCTAAGGCTTTGCCTCCAGAAACCGACCCAGAAAGGCAGGGCGGCCACCAGGGAGTGGTTTATCGTGTGGGCTGCTCCACAGTCAGCATCACAGGTGTGGGGGCCTGGCAGTGCATCCACAGCACAGGCCAGGGACAGCGAGTCACCGCCGTACTCAAGACCGGTGCTAGGTGACTGGAGTCTCCACCTTTCCAGAGAGTATACTGAAGACAGCTCAGCTCTTCCCTGTTTAAAACTGATAACGAACAGCTCCTGTGAGAAGGGGGAAACCAGTGAATATTCACTGCTCAGAGCAGGTTGGCTTCCTGGTGGGGAGGGGCAGCCATGGGCAGAGACCTCAGGCAGTGGTCTCAGGAGGCTCTGCCATGGGTGTCAGGAGGGAAGCGGTGGGGCGGAGAGGAGGGACGGGGCTGGATGGGGGTGGGGGGTGTGCGGGTCTAGGGACTCAACCAGGTGCCACAGGATGGCCCCGCCTCCTGTCCTCGCGCGGGCGTGGGCGCGGCCTGGAAGGCGGCCCCCGCTCAGCAGGGGCTTGAGGTCTGGAGGGCAGGCATCCCCTAGGGTGGGGGCGAGCGCCACCCATCGTCCACGGGGTCTCCAGGGCCGCGAGCAGGGGGAGGTGCGCGTTCCTGGCGGGGCTGTCCTGAGTGAGGGCGCCGGCCACAGCGCTGGTTCCGCCCCTCACGCTCCTTGCTGTGGGCCTTGCTCCAGCCCCTCCTCCCCCCTCCTCCTCTGCACCATGGCAGCTGAGGCTCTGGCCCCGCCGGGTCCTCTTCCGGGCCCATCTGTGCCCGCGCACTCTAGGAGTCTCTGTGCCCAAGCTGCTGAGTGACCCTGCTCAGCAGGCAGAGCTGCACAGGGGCCTCAGAGGAGAGCGCTCACTGGGGAAGAGAAATCTGGCTGAAGAGGATAGAGGGAAGTTCAAAAGGCAGGGGCTGGATAGGAGGAGCTCTCTAGGCAAGACTAGGTGCCTGTTCTTTGTCAGGCAGGTCACTGAGCCGAGGGCGTGTGTGTGCTATTTCACTGGGTACATTCAGACCCACCCACTCACTTTCCCCTGCCTTTCGCATTGTAAAGGGAGGAAAACAGAACTCTCAAATTCCTAGTGTCACTTGCTGCTAGGATTGACCAATGACAGGAGAGCTGGGATTTCTGAGGAGGGCTTCCTTCTTGGATAGAACACTTGGGCTTTTGCTCCTTCCCTTTTTTTTTTGTCCTGAAATGCAGATATGATGCTTTGGGACATTACAGCCATTTTGCGACTTGGTGTGAGGTCACAGGCACACCATAATGACAGCAGGGTAAGAGAAGGAAACTGATTCCTTGAAGACAACCTCATTTGATCATCATTTGACTCCTCACCACCGCCAACTTCATCACTAGCCATTCCTCTCACCCTGCCGTCTACAGTCAGCACTGGTCAAACATCTGATGCACATCATATTTACCATCTATCAGAATTTCTCAGTCCTCCCTTTCAAAAATTGTTATGTCTGTTAAAGTGTTACTACTGTATGCTTAGACTTTAGAAGAGGATCAGCAGAGTTAGGGGCTGGAATGTTCACATAGCAAAAGAGTCTGGAGGCCTGGGTTTAGTTCTGGCTCAGCAGTTGACTGCCTCTCTGATCTTCAGCAGGCCCAATCAGAGTCCTCATCTGTAAAAGGGGGGTATTCTACTTGATAAGATTTCCCAGCTCTTTGGTTCAATGACTGTGAGGTTAATGGTGAAGTCTTTCCAGGGGACAAGGAAAAATGATAGATGAGAGCCAGCCCTAATGGCCTAGTGTTTAAAGTTCAGTGCGTTCCACTTCAGCGGCCTGGGTTTCAATTCCTGGGCACAGAACCACCACTCATCTGCCAGTAGCCATGCTGTGGCAGCGGCTCACATAGAAGAACTAGAATGACTTACAACTAGAATATACAACTACTTACTGGGGTTTGTGGGGTGGAAGGCGTGGTGGGAAGTAAGAAAAAAGGAGAAAGATTGGCAACAGATGTTAGCTTAGGGTGACTCTTTCCTTTAAAATAAATAAATAAATAAATATATAAATAAACCATTGATGGTTGATCGTGAAAATCTCAACAGAAGTTTACAGGAGAGAAAGCAGGGAGGACAAGTCAGTGCCACAGCAGTGGTGTAGGGGCAGTGGGGAGGAGGTGGTGTGGAGGGTAGGACTCTTCCCCAGCTGGATCAGCATCAGAGGCTGTCTTCTCCAGGTTCTGAAGAAACTAAAAGGTGGGTAAAGTCCAATGTCTGTCTGTTACCAGATATCATTTCGGTGGGTTCTGCCAAATTGTCTTGATGTACAAAGCTGGGTATCTAGAATGAGTATTCCTGGAGAAATCAGACGCTGCCATCTTCAAGTTCTTAAAGGTGTACATTGACCCGTCCATTCTAAATGTTCTAGATGTTACTCTGCAGGGCCATGTGCTACAGTGTAGCCATTAAACACACGTATCTGTAGTTCAAACTGTAGGTTCCATTACGTGTCGACTTGATAGGAAGGTCATCGTCCTGACAGCTGCTGCTCAGGGGATCGGCCGGGCAGCTGCCTTAGTAAGTTCTTATCTCTGGTTGTTTGCTCACTAACTTTTGAGGTATTGAATTATGCAGACAGATCCCATGGTTATTTAATTCTGCTCTAATTTTTTATTGGTTTTTGTGCTTCTGTTGTCTTAAGTTACAAATATAAAAGTGGCTGCTCCTGATCCCAGGCAGATGAAGGAGGGCACACCTCACATGTTCATTATGATCTCATAACTTTTGACTCTGCGAAACTTAGTTCTCTGCCTCAGTATCTCTGCACCATAATAAATATACTGCAGGGGTCCTACAGGAGTGCATAGCTTTCTGAAATCATTTCAATTCATATTTAGCACCCCAGAGTTATAAGACTATCAGTTTATCTTTACCTTCTATTTTATAACAACTTGTTGCACATTATATTCCTCTCCTGAGCTAATAATGAACCTTAAATATAACAGTAGGATATGGTTTGACATTTATGAAAACACTAGTACACTCTTAGGAGGAAAAGTGTTGAAATAACCCATTTTTCTTATTATGTGTAGTCTAGTCACCCGCTCAGAAATGGAATACAGGCTGTCAAATTACAGGATAGTAGTATTTTGAGAGGTGTTAATAACAGAATCCTAGTCTTTTAAAAACACCATTTTATTTGATATTACTTAAAGGGACAGAATCAAATGACAAGCACGATGTATGTCACCTTGTTCTAATTAACGATAAAAATAGTCACAAGAGGAAGGGTGAAGTGAGATTAGATAGTTTGAAACTCCACCCATTTTATAAGGAGAACAACAATGAAAGGAAGATAAAGGGAGAAAAGGCTACATGACTTTGCATTCGGGAGAGCAGCTTAACCAAGTCAACAAAGGGTTTATTGGTGCATTGTGTCTACCAGGCTTTTGCAAGAGAAGGTGCCAAATTCATAGCCACAGAAGTCAATGAGTCCACACTTCAGGAACTGGAAAAGCACTAGGTAAGCAACTCAGCAGCTTGAACTTGGGATCCAGAGTCCATGAGGTATTATAAAAACAGTACTTGCATGCTGAAAGGAAATTCCTTTGTTGCTAAGTTCTATCACCCCTCTTTTTAGAGCCGGATTCTTTGATATCAAATCTATATTCTGTGAAGCTACAGACAAAACTCTGTATACTGAAATATACAAACAGGATTTTAAGATGTATACTTATTTATTTTTATCCAACATGTTGAAGGATTCAGTACCTAATTACAAAATTTTATGTGGAAATTGAACAGTTGTTATGTTAACTACTGATGACAACTCTCCCTGGGGTGCCCCTCCTCTCAGGGCAGTGCTGTCCAGTAGATCCTGACGTGAGCCACATGTGTGACTTAAACTTTCTAGGGGCTACATTTAAAAAGTAAAAAGAAACAGGTGAAAATTAATTTTAGTAATATGTTTTATTATTTTCTCAATTTATCTAGAATAGTATCATTTTAACCTACTTAATATAAAAATTATTAATGGAATATTTTACATTCTTTTTTCCATAATAAACCTTTGAAATTCACGTGTATTTTACATTTATGGCACATTTCAGTTCCAAGTAGCTGCATTTCAGGTGCTCAACAGCCACATGTGGCTGGTGGCTACCATACTGGGGACAGCTCAGCGCTAAAGTCACATATGATCCGGAACCCTTAGAGATTATCTAGATTATTGAGCTGTGTATCACCCCTCACTGCACCACACTGAACCCAACTCCATCAAAGGACTTCCACTAGCATTCTTCTGAAGGAAATCAGAACAGAGAGCTCATATGAAGGTTAACTGTTCCCACAAAATAGAACAGGTTACCTGATCAAACACAAATTAGCTTATTGAATTCGTGAACGGAATTAGACTGTGCCGAATTGTAAGCCCAAGTCAGAGGGAAGCTGTTGTACTGGAAAAGCACTCAGAGAAGGAAGTCTTTCTGAAACCTTCTCCCCTTTCTCTCCCTTTTCTTTGTTTATAATCTTTTCTTTCTATATCTATGAGAATCATAAAATAAATCATATGTATGTATTTAAAAACATAAAAATGATGACAGTTTCTTTCATTAGAGAATGCTTGGGATTATTTAGTAACTGGTACACTGTGTCTCTCAGTCCCCAGGGAGGATCTCTCATGTCTAGCCTTCAAGTGTTTTATCCCTTTTCCTGGCCCCTCATTTCTTCTCCTTGCAATTTAGTCCAGAAATAAGTGATGATCCCCTTGCCCAACAATTCCAGTAAATAATGGAATTGACACGAAGGTAAAGCACACAAATGGAACCAGTCTCCTGTCCCATTGCCATGTCCTTACCCACACCTCTCTCAGACAGGAGCCAGGGTTCCTGTGGCAGGGCCTCCACCTCTGGGGAGGAGTGGGCTACAGTGAGCCTGCTCCCAGTTATTCCTGCTGTCTCACGGGGATGCTCCTGACATAGATAATTCATGCTTCACTGTGAAGTCTTTTCTCAGAAAAGACCTTTATTATTCAATTTAGAGAATGGAGAGAAAGGGAAAGAGAGAGAGAGTTGTGTTATTGGGAGGTCAAGATGAGGAGGACTTGAAGATTTTCATTAATGAGATTCTTAAGATTCTTAAGACCCTACCAATGTAAACAATCCTATGAAGCCTAAATGGACAGACACTACAGTCTTCATTCTTCAAAGCAGCTACCTCTTCAAGTTGGACAGTTTTTATGGGTGTGAGTAAATTGTGTCCCTTGTTTTATTTTCTAGGTATTCAACTCAAGTCCTTGATGTCACAAAGAATTAAAAAAACGACCCGTTTGCCAATGACATAGAGACACGTGACATTCTCTTTAATGTTGCTGAGTAATGTAACTTTTTCATTCTTTCATAACTTGTTGATTTCTAAAAGAATTTTGATAGTATGGCCATATTATTCATTGTGAACCCCAATATATCCTTTAGGAAATGCTGCTGGATTTTGGACAGAATTTTTATTACAAGAAAGATTCAGCAAGTAAGACAGCCATGGAATTGACATGGGCTTTTGGTCTAAAGGCAATTAAGGATCCTCAAGACAACTGGTACCAGTCCAAAGCTATTGATCTTCATAAGACTGGGAACAGGCTCACACCAGTGGACTTGTCACTGATGTTCCACTAGGACTTATAAAATAAAATGCAAAGCTGTTTTCCAGGAGTGTCTTTAAAGCAAAGAATATCTACCAGAAGCCAAGAACTCAGTTTATTGAAATGCGAATGTTCCCAGTTTTTTGTCAGACTATGTGGCAAGTCCTTTACACCTCCCAAGCACAGCGGACAATTACTCCCAGCCAAAGAAATTTCATTCTGTCCCTTTGTATACAGCTCAAAGAGAATGGCTTAATCGAACTGGATAGTGTGATACACAGTTTGCTGATTTATGCAAGGAAGTTGAGAGGCTGGAGCTGGTGCGGCTGCTCCTGGAGCAGCGAGTGCTAGTGCTCACTCCCTTCCCAGGCATGACAGTGGAGACCAGGGTAGGTGAGGCTCTCATAGGACTAAGCAGATAAAGTCTGATGTTACACTTTTCTTATGTGGTGTTACATTTATACTGCAGCATTGATAGAAAACTCCTAGAGCTTTCTAATATACTTTTATGATTCTTCTTAACTATTTTTCAGAATGAAAAACATCTCAGTCTATCCATAGTTTATCATTGTTACAATATATGGAAATTAAAGCAAAGTAACAATTTGTAATGATCTATTTTATAAATAACCTGCTCATCTCTCATATGAGAATATACCTAGAGCCATGAAAAAATCAACTAGCAAAGTTAGTTTTTGAGCATCTATTACATTTTCATCAAAGTAAGGGATATAGAAATATAGCAAGAAATGTGGTTGCTTCTTGCTGTCATTCGATCGAACTGAAGGTACAGTGCTACATGGGAATCACAACCAACAATATTTTATAAGTAATTACATACTTTTGGTACGGTGGGCAGTGAGATCTTTAGGACTCGATTGTTTAGAAGACTTCCTTGAGGAAACATGACTTGGAAAAGAATGAAGGCTATTTTAAGGTTTTGTTTTGCTCTGCTTTGTTCAATTAATATGCCAGAACTGTACAGTAGCAACATTACTTTTCTGCCCTGAGAAGATGAGATACTTGTTTTCCCTGCAACTTTGATTTCCCTCATCAATGCTAAATCTGTGCCATCTGAGGGCACTGTAATTCTTGAAATAGGAGTCACATAGGGCAGGCATCCTCATTTGTTTTTATTGGTGTTGACGTTTCCTGTGCTTTTCGTATAAAACTTCTTATGTTTGGTGGCTCCAAACTCTTGCCTTTTTGTTGTGTTTTGTTTGGTTTGGTAAGGAAGATTGGCCCTGAGCTAACATCTGTTGCCAATCTTCCTCGGTTTTGTATGTAGGATGCTGCCACACAATAGCTTGATGAGCAGTGCATCAGTCCATGCCCAGGATTTGAACCCATGAACCCCAGGCCACCAAAGCAGAGCGTGCAAACTTAACCACTATGACACCCAGCCAGCCTCTTGCCTTCTTCTTTTAAAGGAAAGATCCTGTTTTCAAATACATTTTTTTAGCTTAAGTTCTTGAGACACTTACTTACCTAATGTCCCAAATGATACTATGTTTGAATTGTTAAAAGTCTTGTTAGGGAAGGGACAGTGGTCTAAGTCAATAAATGACAAAAAAATTGATAAGTAAATGGAATAGAAATATCTTTGAATGACAATTTCCCCCGTTGTTTACTCACTCTTCCAGTTTTGTCCATCATGGAACCATCCTGGACTGTGAGGAGAAAGACTGGGACTTCTCAATGAATCTCAGCGTCCACAGCATGTACCTGATGATCAAATCATTTCTCCCTATGTAAAATGACCACCACTGCTAGGATGAGCACCACATTAGTCTCCAAGTCTCGATCATTGGCATCCAAAATATTCCCCACAAGTGATGAGGAGTAATAATAGTTAACATGCCTAACATGTAATGAACGTGAATACCAAGGCATTTGATATAAATTAACTCATCGAACCTTCCAGTTCACCCGTTCAAAGAATATTTATTAAGCACTTTCTACATGCCAGGCTCCATTCTAAGTGCAAAAGGCAAATCAGAGAACTAAACAAAGTCTCTTCTGTAAGGGAGGTTCCATTTTGGAAAGGTGAGGCAGGATAATATATAATCAAATAAACATGTAACATGTGGGGTGGTTATAAATGATAAGAAGAAAAAAGAAGCTCGGTTATCAGTAAGGCCAGGAACTCACTGCTAAGATGAGATTTCCACTGAGGCCAAATGAAGTAAGGGAGCTACCCATTCAGCTGTCTGGAGAGAGGCCTCCAGGGAGAGGGATAGCACGGAGGCCTGCGGACCCACAACAAACCAATGAGGTAGGTACTACTTTATCCCATCCACTGTACTGAGGGGGAAACTAGGAGGTTGGGAAACTTGCTCAAGTCACATAACTAGCAAGTGGTTAGAGTCAAAACTAGGCACACGCTCTCAAGATGGATACACCCCACTGCTTTTCTGTACCCTGAGCATCCTCCTTGCACTCCTGTCTTGCACTGAGCCACAGATGTTCCAGAGAGCTGAGAGATTGTGTGCGCTGAAGAGTGTTCCTCCTGAGTCAGCCACCTTTGAATTCTCCAGCCTTCACACAGCTTATCAGTGTTTTTCATTTTATTTTACAAATAAGTATTAAGCGCCTTTCGATAGAAAACACTACACTAGGTGTTCTGGGGGAGAGAGCTATAAATGTAAAAAACATTGACTTCAAATGAGCTTATAAGCCAGCAGTAGTAGATAGCATGGGCTCAGATAATGAAAGGGGTTGACTAGGTACAGAACCAGCTCAGTTCAAGGCTAAGTTAAATCCTATTGAAATGCAGAGGAGCCACTCTTCACATCAATGCCAGCTGGAGGAGATGACTGAAGTCCTGAATGCCACCCAACCCAGGGCAGGAGACGAACTTTCTAATGGCACAACAGGGCTGAGACTTTGCTCTGAACATTCAACCTAATGTCAAGAAGGACACAGATGAATGCTGAAAGGAAAGATATGGAAATTGACTCAGTAACAAAGGAATATGCTTTTAACCTACTTGTTTAGTGCATAGAATGGATGTTTGGGTGGGCCCTCAGAATGTTGAACTAGCAAATTTGTTTAAAATATAAATCACCATTTTTTGCCTGTTTGGAGTTTATGAACCTCTATGTTATTCAGAACTTGGATGCATTTTTGAAAATTGATCCTTATCACAGGATTTGGGAAGAAGCATAGGCAATGGTAAAAAGGGAAAGCTTAGGTCACAGTGGGCAAGACATGTGAGACTCATGTGTGAACCCAGCCTCCTTCATGTCTGGAGTGCTGTACAAGCATCAGGGAGGGACATGGTGGGGCACAGTGGAGCTGAAACTTTAATATGTAAGTGTTAACTTTTAAAATACCGAACACTAACTTGCAAATTATTGAGTCTGCCTATGATGTAAAGCATCTTAACAATAATCCATGTGAGCCAATGACACTTATTTGTAAAAAAAAAAAAAATCGCAAGAAATGTTAATGACTGAGATAGGGAATCAGAAGGAGTCAATGCCACTTGTTAAGGTGACTCTAACCAGCCAGACCCTGAGTTCGGATTCTGATGTCAGAAGACCTTGGGCTCAGCCTAAGCTCTGCTCCTCATTCACCAGGTGCCCTGGGACATGGCCTTGGCGCTCTCTCAACCTCTGTTTCTTCTGGTTAAAGTGAGGGCGATGGATTACACAACCTCTTCCAGCCCTAATTGTCTAGAATCCTCTGTGTCTATTAACCATGACACACATATACCCAGTTAGAACATTCCAGAGGAAGCCAGGATTTGCAGTCCAAGCAGATCTGAAAGGTCAAGTAGTCAAAACATAGGAACACTTGTAGGAAATTTCTGTTCATGGAGAGACATACATAAAATCATTCCAAGACTGAAAGATCAGTCAAAAGGCAGAGCACAAATTGAAAATACTGTAAGGAGGTTGGTGCAGAATCCAAGGTCCACTAGAAGGGAAGATCCATTACAGCAAGGATCCGGCAAAGTCTTGGATATTTTGGGCTTTTTCCTCCTTTGCTATATCTTAGAAGAGTCCCTAGCAAACAGAGGTGCTTAGGAAATATTGACTGAATGAATAAATGAATCTAGGTTGTCAGTCCAGGTGGGGACCAGGCTGGGCTCACTGAAGACCCAAGTAGCCAAGGTCTGCAAGTTTAGGAGCTGAGTTCTGGTCGAGGGGGACTGATGAGCTGGGTCATAGTAGGCCTGACTAGATAGAGCTAGAGGGAACCTTTAGCGACCTTTGTAGCCCCGCTTGCGTTTCTGGGAGATCAGTCCTGTGGCATCACGACATACAGGCACTCCACATTATAGTTCTACTGGCCACAGAGTGTGCTTCATGGCAGCCAGGGAAGCGTCAGACGGGGACAGCAGGTTCTGAGCTGGTGGGAAGGCAGCATGGAGGGAGGTGAGGACCTGTGCTCAAGCATCAATAAACAGGCCGGTTAAGTGGATGGTACCAGTGTTGGGGCAGCGTTAGCATCGCTAGGTGTGAAACTCTACAGCTTGCCTGAGAGATTAGCGCATTTCAGGAGATTAGAACGTGAACTTACTTAATAGCCCATTTTTATATATTAAGTTAGGTTATATGTATTCTATATGTATTAAAAATGGATTATGCATGTCAGTTGTATCTCAATGAAACTGGTAAAATACACTAATATGGGTTGTTTGCTAAAATGGATAAGAAAGAATAATTTTAAGGCTTAGTTTTTAACACCATTATACTTTATTACTTTCCCGGGTGTTTTTATGAAGACCCCATTCATTATGATTCTCTTTATTATACAGACAAACAAGTTGCGTTAAATATTTTCTCCTTTCCATCTTCCTTGGCTTGGTCGGGTCACCTCAGCTTCGCCTGGTGTCCTTCAGTGCACCCAGTACCATGCCATAGGGTGGCTTCAGACTCTTTTCTTTCAGTACAGTTAGTAGATAAGTATTGAAACAGAAAGTAAGAAGAGGACCATAAAGAGACGTACAATCTTGGCAAGCTCATCCCTGATCCATCCGATCATTCACCTTCTCTGTTCCTGCATGCCTTTGTCTGAAAGCGCTGGGGAAACTCATCAAAACAGAAGTGATTTTTTTTTCTCTAGACCCTTTACAATGTCTGTCGAGACTCTGCCATTTTAGAAACTTTTCTTCACTTAATTTTCATGACAGAGTGTATCCTGGTTTTCCTTCCTCTCTTCTCTAGTTGGTATTCTTCCATTTTCTCCCGGCAGTGATTTTAACTCTTCCCCACTCTCTGTGTCCACCATGTCCCCTTGCTTTTTACAGTCATCCTCCCAGACTCTGACTTCCATGAGAAGTTAGTGCCTAGTAGGCAGGAATTCTCTTAATCTCTTGCTTCTTCCCCCAAAACATTCATGAATACCCATGCCCTTGCACGTATATATATTATTGTGAAAACATACATATGTGATATGATTAATAAAGTATAAGTTTATTTCAAAATATTTTTAAATTCACAGCATCATTTCTCATTATACGTTCCTTTGGGTCTAGGCAGGGCTCAGAAATCTGCACTTTAAACTAGCACCTCAGGAGATTTTGATTCATGAAAACCTATTGACAGCCTACGGTGTGCCTTGTCTAGGAGGACAAAACAGCCAAAGACCTCCTCTCTCATGGTTCACACTGCAGTGAGGGAATTCCGAAGGAGGTGTTCCTAGGACACAGAGCTATAGATGGGTTGGCACACCCTCACTACATGTAACCATACCAAGTCCTGCCCTCAGCAACTCTGCTTTTACCACTCCTTTCCTAAATCACTGCTTCAGCTTCCAGTCGTCTTCACTGTGGGTCCCAGAGTAATCTGTAATCCCCAGAAGTGAACCTACCACTCCTCCTCTGCACTAGACCCTTCATTGTCACCACATGGTGCTCAGGGGAAAGACAAATTCCTAAGTTTAGCCCCTGTTGGCCTCTGCAGCCTCTTCCTCCCAGGCCCTGCATTCCAGTAAGACCCATCCCTTTCCCCCAGATCCAGGATAGAGCCTTTATACCTATGGTTCTCTCTCCTTAAAACACCCTTCTCTTTTATTTTTCTGACTAATATTACTACACAAAAATGGGGTTCTCCTACCCAACGTGCATAAAAAAGCCAATTTATTACAGCATCAGATTTGAGAAAAGAAAACAGCTAGATCAATCTGCTAGGAGACAGGAAGCGTATACTCTTAGATCTATCTCCCTGATGCAGAGCTTGGAGAAAAATTTATGGGATGAAGAGCAAGGTGATCTGAAGAGTGGAGATAGATGATTAGAGGTAAGGAGAAGTGATATAGTTGATGATCTGTACGAGCATCCTCAAGCTTCATAGCTCTTCATAGGACACATATTCACATAATTGTGGTGTTAGTATGATCTCAGGGTCAGGTTTCAGCCCTTTGATGTCAAAAAGGTCACTTATCAGGCATTTGTGCGGGCCCAGTTGATTGGTTGGTGGTCTCAACTGTCCTGAATTGGACAAGAGGTGACCCTTATTTCCTGATAAACAGCTCTTAATGACTCTGTTGATAAGATCAGGTCGGTTGAGCGGGTCCTAGAGGCCCTGAGTTTGAAAACTAACTCTCTAGTTTTCAAAAATTGACCCACACATTCCCTGCTCAGGAGCCCTCCTCTGAGTGTACAGCCATGGATTAGTCCCTTCCTACCACCTACCACCCCTTCTCTGTGAAGGTCCTTGCCGTCTCTGGACGCTGGTTATGTCAGTCACTCCAATCAGACTGGCAGCTCTCTGTAGGCAGGGATAGTGTAACTTATCTTTGAATCTCATGGACCTACACAACACCCCACCGTTGTAGGTATTCAAGAAACATTGTGTACACTGGAGGAAGACTTTTCTAGCCTCAGGAACACACAGTAAATGTGAACATCCATTTGCATTCCACTAGCTCAGAGCTCATTCTTGGCCTTGCTGATGCTTTTGTGATGGGAAGCTGTGACCCCCTGGGATGTGTTCCTGGAGCGAGAGTGTGCACCATGTCAGTCCCTAACAGTGATGGGGGGCTGTCAAGACTGATTAATGTTCATAGCTAATAAGATGGTTCTGCAAACCCAAAGTAAATGCAATTGTTTTAAAGAGGTAATATTTTTAGCTTGCAGAGTGGCTATTTTTTTTTTTTTTTTGCTGTATTTGTCTTGTTTTGGCAGATGCTTACTCAGAAATCTGGCAACATCGTCAACATGTAGTCTGTTGCCTCCAGTATCAAAGGTGGGTCTTTCTTCCTCTGGGGTCACAATGCACATGCTCACACACCTTCACCACCTAAGAGTTTTGGGACTGGCATAGCGGAGATGATAAAACGCACACATAACTTCAAAACTGCTTTTCTCAAATTAGTATTAAGTTCTTTAACTACCAGTTCTTTCAGGTGAGATGTGAACCAGTCATAAAATTAAATAAGAGTTTGTTTGCTTTGCTGTCCCTTTTATTCCTTCTAAGGGATATGGAAATGAAAATAAAACTGGGATAAGACAAAGTTTATTCATTTAATTAATCAAAAGGATGTATGGAACACCCAATATGTGCCCCTGCTGAAAAATAATTCAGTCCAAAAAGGAGAGAGAGTTAGGCAAACACGTCTTCCACAGTGTGATAGTATCGTAACAGAGGTTTGTAGGAAGTGCTGTCACAATATGGGAAGAAACTCTGTCTGTGGGCTTGGGGAGTGCTTCACAAAGACAGGTGGTCTTGGTGCTAAGTGACAAGTCAGGGTGAAGGGCCAGGACTGCAGTGCAAAATGGAGATAAGGGCACAATAAGGTACACATGGATTTGCCAGTTTAAAATGCAATAGCTACTGCTGAGACAACATTCCTTCTCTTTGCAAGAATACACACGTGATGCCTGCATGAGAGAGGAATGCAAAGAAATGCCCAAGACTCATGGTCTTTTGAGTTTTGTCTTATTCATTGTGTTATCTTTGTCTGGCTTTGGGATCAAGGGTATGTTGGCCTCATAAAATGTGTTAGCAAGTGTACCTCTTCTTCAGGTTTTTGGAATAGTTTGAGAAGTATAGGTACTAAATCTTCTTTGAATGTTTGGTAGAATTCTGCAGAGAAGCCATCTGGTCCTGGACTTTTATTTTCTGGGAGGTTTTTGATTACTGTTTCAATATCTTTACTTGTGATTGATCTATTCAGGTTCTCTATTTGTTCTTGATTCAGTTCTGGGAGGTTGTATGAATATACGAATTTATCCATTTCTTCTAGATTGCCCAATTTCTTGGCATATAATTTTTCATAGTACTCTCTTATTATCCTTTGTATTTCTTGAGAATCTGTTGTAATCTCTCCTCTTTCATTTCTAATTTTATTTATTTGAGGTTTCTCTCCTTTTTTCTTAGTGAGTCTGGTTCAAGGTTTGTCAATTTTGTTTATGTTCTCAAAGAACCAGCTCTTAGTTTCATTGATCCTTTCTACTGTCTTTTTGGTTTCAATATCATTTATTTTTGCTCAAATTTTTATTATGTCCCTCCTTCTGCTGACTTTGGGCTTTGTTTGTTCTTCTTTTTATGGTTCTGATAGGTGTGGTTTAAGACTCATTATTTGAGATTTTTCTTGTTTGTTGAGGTAGACCTGTGTTGCTATGAACTTCCCTCTTTGGACTGCTTTGGTTGCATCCCATATGAGTTGGTAGAGTGTATTTTCATTTTCATTTGTCTCCACATATTTTTTGATTTCTCCTTTAATTTCTTCAGTGATCCATTGGTTGTTCAGTAGCCTGAAGAAAGAAAGGAAGATTTTTAGAAGAAAAATGTATTAATTTCTATTTTATTTCTCTTTCCCAATATTCAAATATTTTTGTTCAAGTCTGCATTGGTCTGTATGTGGATAATAATTTAAAAAATTTACATCATTATAAATGAACACCAAAGGTAGGAAGAAGTTTAGCTTCAATGAAATTTACATTAAAAGAATTATAAAGGACTATTCAGAACTACATATTGGTCTTTTATGTAAAAGAAAAATTATCATCAGGTGTTTATGCTTAATGGATGTCATCACTTGTAATTAAGTATTATTTTCTTAGTCAAACTAAAAAATCTTTATTCAAATAAACAATGATATTTGACATGAATATAACACACATATAGTTAACTAACTGGCATTATTGTCAGTTCGAGGGATATTTTTTAGATTAAGTATAGATTTCTTCACCAAATTACAGGATAACAGAAAAGAGAACATAAAATTTAGAAATAGTCTCTGGATAAATAAATATAAACGAATCATATAACAGGAAACAAAACAAAATAAAATAAAATTTTCAAGAAGAAGTTCAAGTAAATTCATGGATAATAAGTCTATAACACAGTACTAGGAAGAAGTTTTTCCTTGTTCTTTTAGTTTTAGGTTTTTGTTTGTTTTTTCATTTGTTGTTACCCCCAAAGACCAAATAGTATGATGCACATATAGATACTCAGTAAATGAGCAGTTACTCTTTTCTGTTAGAACCTCAATTCATATTAACAAGGAATTTTTTTAAATGGACAATGAAAGGATAACATTTTATGTATGAAGAATAATATTATGCAGCTGATGACTATGAGTTAAAATTGACAGCAAAGGATATTTTGACTAGCATTCTTCATAAGTCATTTATTGTGAGATTTGCCTCGGAGTTCTGGACCAGGTATTCCTCTACTGGATCACAGCTTGGTTTCTGACCTAGACCAAGTCACCTAATTTATCTTGAATGTTAGTTTTCTACTTTGTGAAATTAGGGAGTTAGGGCAAATGACTTGCATTTCTTTGAGTGTATCATACTCAAAACGCTGTAACTTCTTATCAAGAGAAGTAACAGAACACTGAAGTTTATGTCATGAAGTTCTTTATGCTGTCAGCAGGTGGGTCTCTATATGTACAGCTATGGACAAATGAATTGTAAATGAACACAATGGATTCTAACATTAACGAATGCCCCCTCAGAGTTAGTTCTCTCCAAGTTAACTATAAAGTAGAAAACATTATCAACAGTAAAAGCAAAGTAAAATTGGGACAAAAAGGTCAGTGTTCTCTCAAGTCATGTTAATTAAACCCAGTTGATGGATCATTGAAGAGCATATGACTGAAAGAAAAAGGAAAATATATTTCAGTCCTGTGGTAAGAGGAAGCTGGCTGTCACTAGAAACTATTCAAGATTTGGGAGAGGAAGAGTTCAGTTTAGGAAAATAACCATCACAGATGCACGGAAGGTTATTGGATGGAATTTAGGCTTAGGCTCATCCATTCTTTCACAAAGGAGGACCTGAGAGACTAAAATGAGTGGTTTCTGTCTGGGAGAGACATTTACTTGAAATTGTCTCTCTTGCCTGAAAAGCAGTGATAAAAACTGGCACTTGCTTAAAGGAGTGAAAAACAGGTAAGACTATTTTTCTTTCTGAAGAAAATGAAAATTACCATGAAAGGGGCATGTGCCTAGACACACATAGTTGGAGGGATTAAATCTAGGGAAAGGAAGACACGGATATGGGGGGAGGTTTAAAGGAAAGAGGATCAGCCTGCTCATGGGAAGGCTAAAATCTAAAACAACACAGGTAGAAGGCTCGTGGTACAGAAGCGACAAGAAGGGGACCCCACTATGCTGGTCACCTGAAGGAGGGGTCCTGTCCTCCCAGCGCATCACAGAAGACACCTCTAGGAGGGACAGCTAAAAGGTGAAGTTCCAGTCTGCGGACGTCGGTCTGGGGAATGACAACCGGAATACTGGTTGCCGGCCTGCACCACCCGCCCGCAGAGCTGAGCCGAGCCCTCACCCAGCCTCTCCCGCCGGCGCCCGCCTGCAGAGAGGGCTGGCACCGGCGGTCTTGGCGCCCTGCAGCCGCCGGCCTGTCCTGGGCTATCTCTCCGGTCCCCCCCGGACCTCTTCGCCTGTTCCCCAACCGCTGCCAGAGCCAAGGGTCTGTGGAGGCCGCGAGGTGAGCCCCCCGGAGCACAAAGGGAAACAGAATCATCGGGGGCCCCGTAGGCCTTGCCCGCCAGAGACCCAAAGGAGGGCGCGGCACTGGGGTTGTGTCTGTGTGTGTTTACCATTATTAGTTTTTGCTGGTGTGGGTTCTTCTTCTTTTAGTTCTTAAATCAACCAGAGGGTATTGGTACTGTGGACCGAGGTGTTAGACCCATCAGACCCTCTTGACTGGAGAATGTGACCACCTGCTCAAGGCCAGGCTGAGTCTGGGGCTTTTTTTTCAAGCAGGCACTGCCTGATGACGTTTAGGTCAACGCTGGACCACATATAGGAGGTGGCCCTGTAAGATTAGTACCATGTAGCCTAGGTGTGTAGTAGGCTATACCATCTAGGTTTGTGTAAGTACTGTAGGGATGCAAAAAGTTGTCCTCTACCCTTCCAGCTGGTTTCAAAATTAAATTGACGTGACACAGATTAACAGGAGAAAAATGAAAGTTTAATAATGTATACATGGGAGAAACCCAGGAAAACAAATAACTTGCCAAAATAACAGAATCCCTCACTTTAAATACCTTCCTGGCCTCAAGACAAAAGAAGACATTGGGGGTGGGGAGAGTCAGGGACTTCAAAGGGAAGGAAGACAAGTCACAGGTAGGTGAAAAGGAGCCAATGTTTGGAAAACAAGTGGCCACACTGAAACAGAAGAACAGACAGGGGAGCCCAACAAACAGGCTTTTCTAGGTTCCTCCCTGTCCACCACCTAGTTTATGTGATGCTAAGGTGAGACCTCCCTTCCTCAGACAGTTTTTTCTAATGTGATTTCTTTTAGGCATTTAAGGGGGATGTAACAAGAAAAACCTCTGTCTTTTTCTTTTTTTTTTTTAATAATCATCCTAAAATAATCCTCATGTTAAAAACACATTTTCAGGTCGCAGATTTGTTCCCATCCAGCACACTCTGATGTATACACAGGAAGGAAATTGACTGAGGAGGTTTTTCTTGGAACTATCCCCACCCTCAAACAATGCATGACTGTGCTTACCAGGCATCCGCTTGTTATCTCACCTTAGACTCAGGTGCGATTTGTTGCCCTACAAGATTTATATCAGGAAGCCACTTTTCCTTTAGCCTCCCATCACGAAATTGACACCTGTGGATAGAGACAGAACAGGTACCTTACTTAGCCAAGTCAAACTTTATTTTAACTGAAAGGCTAAAACCCGTTTTTCCCACTCTGACTCTCTTATGGGGTCTCTGCCTGACATTATTGCTGCTACAAAATGGTCTCATGAAATTCCAGTTTACTGTTTCTCTCTAAGCATAAAGGAATTAAACATTTCAATTCAGAAAATACCCGAGTGTCTGCCTTGGCCACGCAGGCAAGGGGACAGGAGATGCAAATATGAATTAAGTGCAATTTCTGCCATTCAGTAACTCAAAATCCAATGGATCAGAATATGCCTACCAAGAAATTAGGCAGTGTGATTAATGATATACTAATGATGTGGGCAAAGTGTCTGAATTGTGTAATATATTTTCCAGCATATTATGGTCTTTAGCATTATAATCCTATGGAAAAGATTTTGCCTTTTTTTTTTTTTAGAATTTCCAAAGAGGTCATTGTAGAATAAATGGGAAAATATCAGTGATGTAAGTGTGAGTCCTGAGGCCTACACCAAAAGTTGCTGTGCTAGATATGGAAATTTGGCCCTCACATCTACTTTAAAATCAAAACGTAGCAATATGATAACAGTACATACTTCTAATAAAAGTAATCAATTGAGTACCATAGCTTTTGTTATGGACTGTACAAACATCTCACTTTACCTGCGGAATAGAACGATATGTAGTATATATGTGTTTATACTCTCATTCCAAAAAGGATTTTAAGAAGCTTATTGAAATAAATTTAGCCTTAAAAAAAAAACTGAGATGATCATAAATGTAGGGTACTGGAATCTAAATGACTAGGAAGTCTTTTTGTCAATATACAAAGAGCTTGCCATGATGTCCAGTAAACTCACATTTGGCTGGCTGTTCTCAAATTTGATTCTGCTTTCTCTAGCTGTGAGCACAAAGTAAGAAATATGGATAGTACTATGCCCACTAAAATATGAGAGATGGTAAGATCCTACAACTAGTATATTTCTGATTTCAAAGCCCTCATTCTTTCCATTATGCCAACTATCCAGAAATACAGTGTGAGGAGTCCTAACAGGACACAATCACTGGAACCCTTAGACACCCCAATTACCACAGTTACTTCTGAATTATGCAGGTAGGCTTTTGCTTGTGTCACATTTATTTCAAATGTTTGAATAGAGCTGTGGACAAGATGTTTTTCTATCAATTTTTTCTATCAAAAAATGACTACTAAAAAACGTTATTAAGAGAAGGTTAAAATCCATAAGTTCAATTTATCTACATTTTAAATTACAAAATTTATGTTATATTAAGGAAATAGGTATTTTAAAAATCGGTCAGATAAGAGAGAAAGACATGTCCAAGGGAAGAGAGAAGTCCAAAGGAAAATAGACATAAGAAGACATGTATAGATAGAAGAAAGTGGACAGACACAGTATTAAAAAAGAGGTTAAGTGGCAATGGGGAGAGAGCTAAGGCCCATGTATCCTGTCTAGCCTGCTTCTGACCCCACATTACTCAAGCGTATGGTTTTTCCTCTTCAACAGCCTCCATTAAAGTTGTACCATAATTCTGTCCTAGCCAGGGTCCTAGTTCTTCAAAACTTCCACTCTTAGTTTTTGTTCTACAGGAGCAGAACCTTTTTCTAAATTGTCTTGTTGATTCCTTATCAGTCTTTGCAGCATAATCATTAAGGATCTCATTAATTCTATAATTTGCTTCCTTTTTCTTAATGTATTCGAAAAACCTATTTTGGGTGTTAGAATCTCTTACTCTTCTGCCAAATATGCCTTTCTTGTTAACCATGCAAAATGTTTTTATTTTTGTTGTCATTTTGAGTATCTTGTATTTTTTTCCTCAGTTCACTCAATGTTTATTCTACATATGTTTATTAAGTGCCTACCACATGCTAGGTGTTATGCAGATCAAGGGTGAAACCAGATATAGTCCCTCCTCTCATGGAGCACACAGACTTCCAGTTCCACCCAAGATGGAATAGGCCCACTACAACCTCTTTTCCACTGCTCACAACCAAAAAATCTGGATAAAATGCAAAGAACAACTACCTGAGGACTCTGAGAAGTAAACAAAAGCAGGTGGATTGTGAAGGAGAGTCAAACCTACAGGAGTGGATTTCTCTTGCTCTTGCTTCTTTGACCTGAAGGCAGGCCCCAGTCATGCAACTATGCAAGGACAGCAGAGGAGGCCAAAACTAAAATAGAAAATCTGTTTTTATGGCCTAAAGAGCTGGGGAAATAGACCCTATAATCCACAGAGAGTGTGAGCAATCCTTTGGGTTGTTTTTTTCCTCTAGCAGGTTTTCCCAAAGGGCAGGCCATATATATGGCATTATGGGCAGCTAAAATGCATTAATAAAACTCATTTTCTGACTGGAGAAACCAGGAAAATAGACCTTGAGAAATACAGAGTGTGTGCTGGGGGTTGGGTTGCATGGAATAAAGCGGAGAGAAAGCTGGGGAATGGAGTTCCTTAATTCTGTGTGTGAACACCACCAAGTGTCTTACATCACCTCCAGCTGTGCATGCATGAGACAGGCCCAAAGCAGCATAGCAATGGCTTTAGGAACTGAAATAAAATTTCAAACAAACCACTCTCTTAGTCACAGACTAACCCCTGAGTGCCTCACACATGGGACAGACCAAAGGTAGCTTAACAAAGCCTTTGGAAACAACTGAGGTTAGGACCAATGCCCACAGAAAATGAGAGAGTTTATGATCTGCAACTAAGCAAGTTGATTGCCTGCTAAAACAAACAAAAGATTTTTAAATATTCCTCAGAGGATTTTAACAAGATTGAGAGTCTATAAATTAAATGTCCAGGATTATCCAGAAATACTTGACATATGAAGAACCAGGAAATGAATGTCTTAAGGGAAAAGAAAATCGACAGATGCCAAACCAAGATGACATAGATGTTGGAATTATCAGACAAAGATGTTAAAGCAGCCATTATAACTATATTTCATGTACTACAGATAAGCATAGTTGTAATCAATGGGGAGATACTCATTCACAGCAGACAAATAGACACAGTAAAAGTGAAGCAAATAAGAATGATGTCAGCATCATGGTGGAGTGAGCTGTTCCATTAGTCCCCTTCCCCTAACTTACAACCAAATGGGCATTCATTAACCAACAGAAGATTCCCTACAAAGCACAACAGAACATCTGAGAGAACCACTCAGCTATACATCTGAAAATGGGGTACTGGGTCCCCAGGAAGCAGTGGAAGAATGAGAGCAGATCACCTCCCCCTCTGCAGTGGCAGTGATCTGGGTCATGGATCCTCAAGCAGCAACCAGCATTCTTTTGCTTTGGGCACTGCAGCCTGGAATTCAGAAATGCTCCATACCAAGTGATGTGGCTCAGCCACCCTGTGCATGCCCCAACAAAGGCCAGCAGCCCAGGAAATCTTCCCGTGTGTGCAGAGAAGGCCCACACACGTGGAAAAACATGGCTCTCACCTCCCCATCCTCCTAGCCTACCAGCTTGGCCATTCCTGGCCAAGGCAGCAGTTCCACAACAGAGGACTTGTGCATGCATCTGTGACCCACCAAGGGGCTGTGGCCAGTGGGATAATGCAGATAAGCCCTATTGACACACCTTCTATCAGATGCAGCAGGTTCAGAAAACACAAGTCCTGCCTCCCCAGAGGTGGAAGGTGGAATCTGCGACCTGATACTACCACTATGCACCAGCAAAGGATCAGTTCATCAAACACCATGAAGAACTACATTAACACTCCACAGCAGAAGGAAAATGGCAAATCTCCCGAAACAAACCCTGAACTCACAGAAATTTACAATCTAAATGACAGAGAATTCAAAATATTTGTCATAAAGAGACTCAATGAGTTACAAGTAAACTCAGAAATAGAGTTCAATGAACGCAGGAATAAAATTAATGAATAGAAGGAATTCTTTTGCAAAAAGATTGAAAGTCTAAAAAAAATAATTCTTGAGATGAAGAACACAATTAATGAGATAAAAAACAATGTAGAAACCTTAAAAACAGAGCTGATATTATGGAGGACAGAATTAGTAATTTACAGGACGGAGATTTAGAAATGCATCAGGTGGAGGAGGAGAGAGAACTAAGAGTTAATTAAATGAAGAAACTCTTTGAGAAACATCCTACTCAATTAGGAATTACAACATAAGGATTATAGGTATTCCAGAGGGAGAAGGGTGGGAGAAAGGAGCAGAAATCTTGCTCAAAGAAATAATAGCTGATAACTTCCCAAACCTTGGGAATGAATTGGACTTAGAAGTACTTGAAGCCAATAGAACTCCTAATTGCATCAATGCAAAAAGACCTTTTCCAAGGCATATAAAAGTAAAAATGGCAAAAGTCAATGACAAAGGAAAAACATTAAGGGCAGCAGGGAAGAAGAGAACAATCTATAAATGAACTGCCATCAGGCTTTCAGTGGATTTCTCAGCAGAAAACTTACAGCCTAGGACAGATTGTACTTACATATTCAAAGTACTGAAAGACACAAGCTTTCAGCCAAGAATAGTCTATCCAGCAAAATTATCCTTCAGATACAATGGAGAAATAAAATCTTTCCCAGATAAACAAAAGCTGAAGGAGTTCATTGCCACTAGACTTCCATTGCAAGAAATGATAAAGGAAGCCCTCCTACCAGAAACAAAAAGGCAAAGATTTCCAAAGCCTTGTGCAAGGAGATAAATATGCAGACATAATCAGAAAAGTGCAGCACTCTGTCAGAACAGGTTAGCAAACACAACATAAAAGATAAAGGGAAGAAAAGCTATAGTTATCAAAAATAACTATAAACATCATTTTAATCACAAAATCACAACACAAAACAGAATAATTTTTGACACCAATAACTTAGAAGGGGAAGAGGGAGGGATGGGATTCGCTTAGGTTAATGGAGATAAGAGGCTATCAGAAAATGGACTATCTCATCTACAAGATATTTATACAAACCTCATGGTAACCAGTAAAGAAAAATTCAGATCAGTAACACAAATTGTAAATAAAGAGAAAACTATCACAGGAAACCAGCAAACTGAAATGGCAATCAGAAATACAAGGGAAGAGAAACAAGGGAAATATAGAATAACCGGAAAACAAGAGATAAGATGGTAGTCTTAGGCCCACATATATCAATAATCACTCTAAATGTAAATGGGTTGAATTCTCCAATAAAATGACATACACTGGAGGATGGATTAAAAAACAAAACCTAGAAATATGCTGCCTCCAGGAAACACATCTCAGCTCTAAACATAAATACAGTCTCAGCGTGAAGAGATGGATGATGATACTCCAAACATATGGTAAGCAAAAGAAAGCAGCTGTTTCCATACTTATATTAGACAAAGCAGACTTCAAGATAAAAGAGGCAATGAGAAACAAAGAGGGGCAGTGTATAATGATAAAAGAGACGCTCCACCAAGATGACATAACACTGATGAATATATATGCAGCTAACACAGGAGCACCAACGTATATAAAACAACAATTAACAGACCCAAAGGGAGAAGTTAACAGCAACACAATAATAGTAGGAGAGCTCAACACCCCACTTACATCAATGAATAGATCATTCAGACAGAAAACCAACAAGGAAATAGTGGGTTTAAATAAAACACTGGAGCAGATGAACCTAATAAATATATATGGAACATACCATCCAAAATGAGAGGATTATACGTTCTTCTCAAGTGCACATGGAACATTCTCAAAGATAGACCATATGTTGTGAAACAAGGCAAGCCTCAATAAATTTATGAAGATGGAAATCATGTCAAGCATCTTTTCCAACCACAATGCTATGAAACTAAAAATCAACTATAGGAAATAGCTGGGAAAGTCACAAATATGTGGAGACTAAATAACATGCTACAGAACAACCATTGGATCAATGAGGAAATCAAAAGAGAAATCAAAACATACCTGGAGACAAGTGAAGGTGAGAAAACATCATACCAACTCTTATGGGATGCAACAAAAGTGGTTCTAAGGGGAAAATCACAGCAATACAAGCCCACCTCAACAAACAAGAACAATCTCAAATAAGTAATCTTAAACTACACCTAACGGAACCAGAAAAAGAAGAACAAAGCCCAAAGTCAGCAGAAGGAGGGAAATAAAAAAATTAGAACAGAAATAAATGAAATAGAGACTAAAAAAATGGTAGAAAGGATCAATGAAACTAAGTGCTGATTCTTTGAGAAGATAAAAAAATTGACACATATTTAACCAGCCTCACTAAAGAAAAGGAGAGAAGACTCAAATAAATAAAATTAGAAATGGAAGAGGAGAGATTACAATAGATTCTGCAGAAATACAAAGGATTATAAGAGAATACTATGAAAAATTTTATGCCAACAAATTGGACAATCTAGAAGAAATGGATAAATTCTTAGACTTATACAACCTCTCGGGACTGAATCAAGAAGAAATAGAGAACCTGAAAAGACCAATCACAAGAAAAGAGATTGAAAGAGTAATGAAAAACCTTCCAGAAAACAAAAGTCCAGGACCAGATGGCTTCTCTGCAGAATTCCACCTAACATTCAAAGAAGATATAATACCTATCCTTCTCAAACTATTCCAAAAGACTTAAGCAGATGGAATGCTTTCTAACTCATTTTATGAGGCCAACATCACTCTGATCCCAAAACCAGACAAGGACTACACAAAGAAGGAAAATTACAAGACAATACCACTGATGAATATAGATGTAAAAATTCTCAATAAAATATTGGTGAACTGAATACAGCAATACATTAAAAAGATCTTCACACAATGATCAAGTGGGATTTATGCCAGGGACACAGGGATGGTTCAACACCTGCAAATCAATCAATGTGATGTACCACATTAACAAAACGAGGAATAAAATTCACATGATCATCTCAATAGATGCAGAAAAACATTTGACAAGATCCAACATCCATTTATGATTAAAAAAACTCTCAATAAAATGGGTGCCGAAGGACAGTACCTTAGCATAATAAAGGCCATATATGACAAACCCACAGCCAACATCATACTCAATGTGGAAAACCTGAAAGCTGTCCCTCTGAGAACAGGAACAAGACAAGGATGTCCACTATTGCCGCTCCAATTCAACATGATACTGGAGGTTTGGCCAGAGAAATTACGCAACAAAGAAAAATAAAAGGTACCAAAATTGACAAGGAGAAGTGAAACTCTTGCTGTTTGTGGATGACATGATCCTACATATAGAAAACCATAAATAATCCACCGTAATGCTATTATAAATAATCAACAACTACAGCAAAGTTGCAGGATAGAAAATCAACTTACAAAAATCAGTTGCATTTCTATATACTAATAACGAACGAACAGAAAGAGAACTCAGGCATACATTCCCATTTACAATTGCAACAGCAAAACATAAAATGTCTAGGAATAAATTTAACCAAGGAGATGAAAAACCCATACACTGAAAACTATAAGACATTTTTGAATGAAATCAAAGGTGATATGCAAGAAATGAAATGATAGTCCATGCTCATAGATTGGAAGAATAAACGCAAAGTGTCCAAATTACCTAAAGCGATCTACAGATTCAATGCAATCCCAAGCAGAATCCCAATAACATCTCCATGCAAATAGAACAAAGAACCCTAAAATTTATATGGAACAACAAAGGACTCTGAATAGGCAAAGCAACCCTGAGAAAAAAGAACAAAGCTGGAGGTATCACAATCCCTGACTTCAAAATATACGACACAGCTATAATAATCAAAACAGCATGATACTGGCACAAAAACTGACACACAGACCAATGGAATAGAATTGAAAGCCAAGAAATAAAACCACACATCTAGGAATAGCTTATCTTTGACAAAGGACCCAAGAACCTACAAAGGAGAAAGGAAAGTCTCCTCAATAAATGCTGTTGGGAAAATTATAAAGCCACATGTAAGAGAATGAAAGTAGACCCTTATCTTAGAGCATACACAAAAATAAACACAAAATGGATTAAAGACTTGAATGTAAGACTTAAAACCATAAAATTCCAAGAAGAAAATATACACAGTACACTCTTTGAAATCGTTCTTAGCAGCATCCTTTCAAATACCATGTCTACTCAGGCATGGGAAACGAAAAGGTAATAAATAAACAAATGAGACTGCATCAAACTAAAAAGCTTCTGCAAGGCAAAGGAAACTATGAACAAAACGGAAAAACAATCCACCACTTGGGAGACAATATTTGCAAATCATATGTTTGACCAGGGATTATTCTCCAAGATATACAAAGAACACATACAACTCAACAACCAAAAAGCAAACAACCTGATCAGAAAATGGGCAGAGGATATGAACAGACATTTTTCCAAAGAAGATATACAGATGGCCAACAGGCACAAGAAAAGACGTTCAACATCACTAATTCTTAGGCAAATGCAAATCAAAACTACAATGAGATATCACTACACAACTGTCAGAATGGCTATAATTACTAAGACAAAAATCAACAAATGTTGGAAAGGATGTGGAGAAAAGGGAACACTCATACAGTGCTGGTGGGGATGCAAACTAGTACAGCCACTATAGAAACAGTATCGAGATTTCTCAAAAAATTAAAAAATAGAAATACCATATGATAAAGATATCCCACTACTGGGTATTTATCAAAAGACAAAATCGTCCCATTTGCAACAACATGGATGGGCCTGGAGCATATTATGTTAAGTGAAATAAGCCAGAAAGAGAAAGACAAACACTGTATGATCTCACTCATATGTGGAATATAAACCAACACATGGACAGAGAAAACTGGACTGTGGTTACCAGGGGCAGTGGGGGTGGGGGGTGGGCACAAGGGGTGAAGGGAGTCATATATATGGTGATGGACAAAAAAAAATGTACAACCCAAAATTTCACAATGTTAGAAACCATTAAAACATCAATAAAAAAAAGAGAAAAAAACAAAGAACTCTAAATCAACAATTCAAAGAGACTTAAGCACTTTCTCTGCACGTTCACTGCAGCATTGTTCACAGTAGCCAAGACGTGGAAGCAACTCAAGAGCTCATTAATGGATGAATGCATAAAGAAGATGTGGTATATATATATACAATGGAATACTACTCAGCCCTAACAAAAACAAAATCGTCCCATTTGCAAAAACATGGGTGGACCTTGTAGGTATTATATTAAGCAAAAATAAGCCAGACAGAGAAAGAGAAATACCACATGGTTTCACTCATATTTGGCAGATAAACAAACATATGGATAAAGAGAATAGATTACTGGGTACCAGAGGGGAAGGGTGTGGGGGTCTGCGAAAAAGAGGTAAAGGGGCACATGTATACGGTGTTGGATAAAAATTAGACTATTGGTGGTGAACATGATGCAGTCTTTACAGAAATTGATAAATAACAATGTACACCAGAAATTATACAATGTTGTAAACCATTATTACCTCAATAAAATAACTTTAAAAAATCTGTAAATAACTTATACAATAGGGAAATGGTTAAGTATATTAGAAAACAATCTGAATGAATTTTATGTAGCTACTAAAATAACTGTGATTAGAACATGAGATGTGTATTATAAAATTTTGAGTAAAAAGAATGTTTACCATGACAAAAGGAACCACTGTCATAATTCAACACGTCATGATATTTTTGATGTTTTCAGAAAAGTAGAACACCTTGACTCCCTGTAAATGGTTTCGTAAAACTTTCTGCCTGTGAGGAAACTTCTTCCAGCCCCCTTTACCATTAGCTCCCATATTCTTGGGATATGATTCATTGTGATTAATATTAGAATATTTTCATTGTATTTATGCCAAGACAGAATAAACACTTAGCTGAGGAAATTCTGTGACTTTTAGTTCCAGAATCTTTATGTGTTTCCCAACTATACTCCAAAGCCCTCGTTTACTTTTCTGTTATTTTTGCCAAGATGTTTTTCAATAATGACAGCATGGAAAATATGCTGGTCCATCCCAGTGAGTTTCCAGAAGTACAAGTTCAGAAATAACTGCTACATTGTAGATATTCATACGAGTGTTTTGTGTAAACCAAAACTTGGCAATAACATTAAGTGCTAAGTATAATATATTAAACAGATGCATTTGTTTGGGTCTATGAAAGCTCCATGAATCTCAAGATTTTCGGTTTGTTTCATGTTCATATAACCACTTTCTTTCTCAGAGAGTTGAGCAAACATGCAATAAGAAATTTATTGCAGAGGTCTATTTCAACATGATCCAAATTACCCCTTAAACCCTGCTGCTCCTTTGTAGACTTCCATGTGTTCTTCCTTGTGGTTTCTAGGTGATGACATATCAAGCTGTATGCTTAAAGAAACCCGATGTTTCGTACTGAGGATATTTAGAATTATTTGTCAGGGACTTTATAATAGCTATACAAAAATTTCTTATGCGTGAATGAGTCTGATTGATGAATGATATTAATGTTTGAAATGTGTACTTTCTCACGTAAGAATAAAACATCCTTTGTGTTTAAATTTAAGTATATAAAAAAAGCAACTAAAAATTTTGTACTAAAAAATACAGTAAATAAAAAATTCACTACACAGACTCAATAGCAGAATAAAAATGAATGAGGAAAGAATTCATATAATTGGTTATAGATAAAAATTGTCCAATCTGAAGAACAGTGTGAATAACGGATTGAAAAATGAACGGCTCCTCAAGGCCCTGTGGGACACTATTATGGAGTCTACAGTCTAATGAGGCAAACACATTAAACACTCTGATGAATACATAATCACCAACTGGGATCAACGTTCTGAAGCAAATGATCAAGGTACCATAAGGGCACATAAAAACGGGACCTGACCTAACCTGCGGGCAGAGGTGGTGTTATAAATATTTCTCTGAGGACATGATCCTTGAGCTGAGAGATAGAAAAGCATTAACCAAATGAAGGGGAGATTGGTGGTGAAAAGAGTTTTAATTAGAGGAGAAAAACAAGTGTTAAGGCCCTGCAAAAGGAACCGGGCAATTTCAAGCAACTGGAAGAAAGAATGGATAGGAATAAAAAGATAGATGAAGAATGGTATGATGTTAGGCTAGAGAAGGAACCAGGGACCACATTGTGCAGGATTATGTAGGTCATTGCAATGGACTGAATGTTTATGTCCTCCAGAAAGTCATATGTTGAAATCTTAACCCTCAATTTGATGGTATTAGGAGGTGAGGACTTTGGGAGGTAATTAGGTCATGAGGGTAGAATCTATATAAAGAGATTAGTGCCCTTATAGAAGGGACCCCATAGAAATCTCTGGCTCTCTTTTTGCCACGTGAGGACACAAGAAGTCAGCAGCTTACAACTTGCAAGAGGGCTTTCACCAGAACCCAGCTATATTAAGACCCTGACCTTGGATGTCCAGCCTCCAGAACTGTAAGGAATAAATTTCTCTTATTTATAAGCCACCCAGTCCACGGTACTTTGGTAGAGTCTAACTAAGACAGTCATGTTAAACATTTTTGTATTTATCCTGGAGCTAGTGAGGAGTATTGGGAAACTCAACTAGTGATCTGGTAGAGGCAGGAACCCCAACTTTTCTAGAAAGGAAACTGGGAAGGAATAAGAGGAAAGATAGAGGGGAAATGAGAGACTAGTTTAACGAGAGCCAAAGGTACAAAGTTTCATCATGTCATATGGTCACTTGTAGATTATTTATGACCTTAGCTAGATTTATTCTGTGGAGTGAAAGGAGAACATTGAGAATGAGTGATTTGTGGGGAAAAGGAGACTGTGTTGAGAGTCAGCACCTCTCCAAAACGTATATTGGTAAAGGGAAGAGGACAGATGGGGCAGAAACTGAAAGGGGATGTGGGTTTCTGGGAAACCTTTATTAAGATGAGCTCATTTAAAAGTCCTTGGAAAGGATCTCGTTGAAAAGAAGTGGGACAGGATGGTTAGTTGAGAATACAGGAAGTAATATAATCCAAAATGCAAATAGTCTGATTGCCTCAGATAGGAGGAAGGACACTTCCTTTAAGGTAAGAACAGAGAGAAGGAGAGGAAGATAGATTTGTAACTGGAAGTCGGAGGTAAGGTTGTCTACTGAGAATGAAGGGGACTATGTGGAGGATCCATGGTTTGAGAAGAGTGGAAAAGATTTGGAATAGTCACTAGGGAAAGAAAGTTGACAGAGAATGTGTAAGTTAGGATTGGTACATTTTAAAGGCTTTTAGTTATGAATTTATAGTGATGCCAGGTTAGTCTAGCATAGCTTTCTATAGCAGTATTCAGCTGCTCAATTAAGTGAATGGTGAAATGGGGTAATAGATTGGTGCAGGATTGAGATTTTTCTAGAAAGGTGCAGAAACAATACAACAATAAACATATTTCAAGGAAGTTTAGGATATTAGTGATTTTGGGAGGGATGATGAATCACAGTGAATACAAAAGGAAGTGATGTAGGGAAAGGGCTAAAGGCCTCATGGCACTGTACATCCTGACGAGATTGAAGAATAATTGCGGGAGATGAAGTGAACGTAATTGAACAAGCAAACTGAAAGAAGATGAGGTAGTATTCAGAGAGGTGGATGTTTCAATTTTCGATTATTGATAATAGAAAATGTCAGATGATGGAAGGATCAGCATGGCCGTTCCTTTATGGAAGGGAAGCAAAGAACTGAGGAGCCAAGTAGTGGATGAATTATCGACGTGTATAGTTAAGACTCACAGGGATTACAAATTTTGTGGTCAGGTAGTCATATCTTTGGTGAATAATGGAAAAGGACCGAGATGAGGTCAGGATATAACAATGACTAGAAGAGGGAGAAGGTGACATTGCCAAATTATACAAGCTTCAAATAAGCAAAATTTTAAAAACGAGTGTTTAGAAATAGCAGTGGGATGTCAGAAGGAGTGTAAATGAATCAACAGCAATTATGTAGGTGGACTGTGGGGGAAAGAGTGGTTTCAGATAGGACACAGAATTTGAGAGAATGCTCTGAGAAGAAGTTGAGAGTTTGTAATTGTCTATCAGAAGTTCCAGAGTTCTCAGTGAAAGGGGTTGGATCGGAGGCTATGAAATGATGGCGAGAGCTCTTAACACCTTTATAAATGATTTCCAATGACCTACTTCTAAATAATTTTAACGTTCTATGACTAACTCATTATTTATACTCTATTTTCAAGTTGTCCCTAAGGTCCTTAATTTTATTTTATTTTATTTTTTTGTTTGTTTATTGCAGTAACATTGGTTTATAACATTGTAGAAATTTCAGGTGTACATCATTATACTTCTATTTCTGCATAGATTACATCATGTTCACCACCGAAATACTAATTACAACCCATCACCACACACATGTGCCAAATTATCCCTTTGGCCCTCTCCCCTCCCCCCTTCCCCTCTGGTAACCACCAAGCCAGTCTCTGTCTCTATGTGTTTGTTTATTGCTGTTATTATCTAATACTTAACGAAGGAAATCATAAGGTATTTGACCTTCTCCCTATGACTTATTTTGCTTTGCATAATACCCTCAATGTCCATCCATGTTGTCACAAATGGCTGGATTTCATCATTTCTTATGGCTGAGTAGTATTCCATTGTGTATATATACCACATATTCTTTATCCATTCGTCCCTTGATGGACACTTAGGTTGCTTCCAAGTCTTGGCTATTGTGAATAACGCTGTAATGAACACAGGGGTGCATGTGTCTTTATGCATTGGTGTTTTCAAGTTCTTTGGATAAATACCCAGCAGTGGAATAGCTGGATCATATGGTAGTTCTATCCTTGATTTTTTGAGGAATGTCCATACTGTTTTCCATAGTGGCTGCACCAGTTTTCACTCCCACCAGCAGTGTATGAGAGTTCCCTTCTCTCCACATCCTCTCCAACATATGATGTTTCCTGTCTTGTTAATTATAACCATTCTGACGGGTGTGAGGTAATATCTCGTTGAAGTTTTGATTTGCATTTCCCTGATAGTTAATGATTTTGAACATCTTTTCATGTGTCTGTTGGCCATCTGTGTATCTACAGTGGAGAAAAGAAAGTCTCTTCAACCATAGTGTTTGAAAACTGGGTAGCCACATGCAAAAAAATGAAAGTAGACCCTTACCTTACACCATACACAAAAATTAACTCCAAATGGATTAAAGACTTGAATGTAAGACCTGAAACTATGAAACTTCTAGAAGGAAACCTAAGCAGTATGCTCTTCGACATCGGTCTTAGCAACATATTTTCAAGCACCATGTCTGACCGGGCAAGAGAAACAATAGAAAAAATAAACAAATGGGACTACATCAAACTAAAAAGCTTCTGCACAGCCAAGGAAACCATCAACAAAATGAAAAGACAACCTAACAATTGGGAGAAGATATTTGAAAACCATACATCTGATAATGGCTCTATCTCCAAAATATACAAAGAACTCATGCATCTCAACAACAAAAAAAACTACTAACCCAATTAAAAAATGGGCAAAAGACCTGAACAGACATTTCTCCAAAGAAGATATACAGAAGGCCCTTAATTTTAATAGTTCCTTTTCTAAAATAGAAAAACCAGAAAGTGAGATGGATATTTAATAGGTTTTTTCTCTCTTTTAAAAAATATATTGAAGTTATTATAGCCATTTTCTAAATGTTAACATCTAAACCCTGAGAGACCTTTGGTCTATGTCTGGCACAGTGTCTGACATATTGTAGCACTTTTACGAGTGTAGGATCAAAGTTAATATATAGTGCTTCTTCTGAAAGTTTTAAATTATAAATTGCTCTTTAGAGCATATGTTCACAAAAAATGGCAAGTAAATTTCAATTTAATGGTTGAATTGTGAAAGTTTCATGTTGACATTGTCTGTATCAGTAAAGATAGTTTTTCTTTTCTTTTGTTTTTAGTACCACATGTCTTTAAAATGGAAGAGAGTGAAGATGGTATCAGGATACTGTTGTAAACAAAATGGAGAAAGTGATTATGATGGTGATGGTCAATTTCTGGCTCAAGAGGGCTTCAAAATTTCAAGAAACTTGATTAATATAAAACCCCTATTAATATCTATGAATATTAGAGAATTTTAAGCTTGTCTGGAAAACATTTGTCTTAAAAGGTCAAAGATTTGCAGGCATTTAAGAGAGAGAATGTCTGAGACTGTTGGCCTGAATTGATCCTGAACAGAGTGTCTGGGAAACAGAAAACACGGTCTCCATTTTCTTCCAAATTCAACAGTTGATATAGTTAGTAATTGTTATAACTCTCATATTGTTGTTACTGTGAATCACAGGGTTGTTATGTTAGAAGACTTTACAAGCCCTTAGGAAACAAAAACATTATTAAACTTTTCTGGTATCTTATTGATTGTAAGTAGAAAAACACATTTCCAGACACAATTTGCTAGTTTTCTTAAAATTTGTACCACGTGATAAGTGTTCATCGCCTTGTTTCTCTGTATCTGACCTCTGCAGTGACACTTTGACAATCTGTCTTTTTTCTCAGGAAAGCTGAAAATTAAGTGGGTTGCAATTATGACTATCTTGTCAGCAAACATTGTGCTTCCAACTGCATCGTACACTTTGTTCAGTTGCCAAAGAATAGTACATGTATTCCAATTATTCAGAAGTATGTAATGCTTATTATATATTCTTCTAGTATTGTTACATTTCATAAAGGTCTTTTGATGGAACTCACCTACATTGGAAAGTATTTTCCTTCCCCAAATTGCCAACTGTGTTTCCCATGTTGCTAACTCTTGCTACTTGCCACCTGCAATTCTCATGATGGCTTTATGTTGTTGATGTAAAATCACTCATAACAGATTTTACAAGGCTGTTCATATAACATGACAAAATTGATGGTGAAAATAAAATTATTGATTCATGTAATAATATAGTAAAGCCTGATATGTTATTTTATGATGGAGGTTATATAATTTTATCAAAACCAGACAGAGTGCAAAGACCTGTACAGAAATGATATCATTCATAAATAAAACAATCCTAAATATAAAATGTAGTTATAAAGACGTGGAAAAAAATTACCAAAATTCATTTTCTCAAAATAAAATATTTGCTGTCTCATAAAGTAGTGTTTAGTTTCTTAAAAATGACTTCTTACTTTCATTACATTCTTTCTCTTTCCTTCAGGTGTCTGATCTAGGCCCATCAGTTTTATGATCAGTATTTCATTCCTGGTTTATTTAATGGTGTTATTTTCCCATAGTTATTCACAGTTATTATATTCGTTGGGGTATAGAATTTTAATTTTAACGTAAAATATAGACACTATAATAAAAATGAACATGATCTGCATTGTCTGTCTCTTGAGTGTGCTCAGGGGCTTCACCCTCAAACCCATGAGCACCTCATTGTACCTCTCAACGTGAGTGCAGTGTTGTAAATTAAGAATGATGATTTTTTTATGAATCAGTTCAAACCCAGTTCTCCTTTACACTCTGATCAATTTACATGTGTCATCAATAAATTTTTATCCTATTCTATTTCTTCCACAGTCTGTACCATGTTATTCCAAATCCCACAATTATTCCAAAGTAGAGTTGCCAGATTCAGAAAACAAAAATGCAAGAAACTCAGTTAAACTTGAATTTCAGTTAAACAACAAATTTTTGTGTGTGTATAAGCAGGAAATATTTGTGTATTTGCATGCAAAATTTTCTGCAATATTTGGGACATATTTCTACTAAAAAATTATTTGTTTATATCTGAAATTGAAACGTAAGTAAGCCCCTTGTATTCTGCCTGGTAACTCCAATTTATGGGATCTATTGTCCTCCCCAATCCAGGCTCAGCATCAGTTAACTCAGGAGCCTCACTTGAGTGAGAACAGGAACCAGACAAGGATGCACACTCTCACCACTCCTATTTGACATAGTACTGGAAGTCCTAGCCAGAGCAATTAGTCAAGAAAAAGAAATAAAAGGGACACAATTTGGAAAGGAAGAAGTGAAACTGTCAGTATTTGCAGATGACATGATTTTATATAGAGAAAACCCTAAAGAATCCACCAGAAAACTTTTAGAAGTAATAAACAAATACGGTAAAGTTGCCTTCACATTTATATTTATATTTCAAGTAACCTTGAAAACACAACCAAACATTCACCAACCTCAAAAGAAGAATATGAAAGAATGTTAGTTTTTTTTCTTTATTTTGATGTTATACATATGATTTTTTCTAAACTCTAGATTGAGTTAATTGGAGACAATATTGCTGCTTGCATCCAGGGCAAGTGATACATGAAAATAATTTTTAAAATTCTTTAGTGAAATTTTCACAATAGGTTCTGATGTTAGATATATCTTGCTTAAGAGTTAAAGGAGGTATGGAAACAAGGTGTCTGTTGACAGAAGAATGGATAAAAAATGTGATATATATACACATGTTGTATATAGATACATATACAAAAGAATGTCATTCGGCCTTAAAAACAAGGAAATCCTTCTATTTGTGCCAACATGGATGAACTTGGAGTTCATTATGCGAAGTGAAATAAGCAAAACGGAGGATGACAAATACTCTTTGGTATCATTTATGTGTGAAAAATATAAGAAAATCATTCAATCTTATAGAAACAGAGAGTTGAATGTGTTTTCCAGGGACTGCGGTGTGGGGGAAATAGAGAGAAATTAGTAAAAGCGTACAAACATTCAGTTATAAGATAAATAAATTCTGGGAATCTAATGTATAACAGGGTGCAACTGTAGTCAATAACACTGTATTTTTTAATTGAAATTTGTTAAGAGGGTAGAAAATAAATGTTCTCACCAAAGTATGTATATATATAAGTATGCATGAATAAATAAATACATAAATAGATAAATAAATAAATAAATAAATAAATAAACATTTCATCACTTAGAAGAGTTAAAGGGAATAATCTTTACTACTGGTGACCTAAGTATTTTTCAAGTTTTTGGTGTGTGTTCCTGTGTGAAGGACAGTCTCAAGAAAAGGATCAATGTTTGTTCATTTTGATGCCACCACATGGATATCATAAGGTGGAGAAAAGTTGTGTTTATGCTCTTGATAATTTAGTTGAAATTTAGAAATTCCCTACTGAGATGAAGAGAGTTTTCATAAAGGGTATGTGAGATGGAAACTAACCTGGGAGAGAGTCAAGACGATTTTGAGGAGATAACATTAAGAGGACTAATGCTAAGCATAATAATAGCCCCCAAAATATGTCAACATATTGCTTCTCAGTACCTATCAATATATTAGATTATTTGAAGAAGAATTAAACTTGTAGGTTGAATTAAAGTTATTAATAAACTGACTTTAAGATAGATTAGCTTGGATTATCTGGATGGGCCCAACGTAATCACAAAGGGCCTTAACTGTGGAACAATGGGTCAAGAGACACAGTGCCTGAGTGAGGCTATGTAAAAAAGACTCAATTGTTTATTGCTGGCTTTGAAATTATAAGGGACCTACAAGCCAAGAAATATGTGGCCTCTATAAGTATGATAAGTAAAGGAAATAGATTATCCCTAAAGTCTCCATATAGGAATGCAGCCCTGCAGAGACCTTGACTTTAAACTAGTGAAATCTTTTCAGGCTTCAGACTGCCAAAACTGTAGATAAAAATTTTCTGTTGTTTAAATCATCAAGTTATTAGTAAATTATTACAGAAGTAACAGTAAACAAATATAGGATTTGAATATTGTCATGTCCCATTAGGACTTTTTAAAAAAACAGATTGACATTAAGGGACTCCAGTCTCCTTTCACTTGAAACCCCCCAAAAAATTGCTTAAAATTCTTGAAATTACTCCATTATCTCTCCCAAGCGTTGGTTATAGAAAATAAGTCAGAATTTTACAAATTCCAGAAAACGTGGAAACGTTCTCTTTTTTTTTGGTGAATCTTTTCCCACTTACTTCACTTCACTTGCACAAAAAACACTGAATAATTTTTCTGTGCCTATCAACGTTATGGGTGGTAAATATTAAACAAAAGAAGGAAAAATAACAAAGAAATGCTTACTAAAGAGGAATACCCAGGAATTAAAGAAGTATAGATAGTGGACACCTTACTCAGGCATGATTATGAGTCAAAATGTAATATGTAGGTTTTACATACCTATTATTTCTCAAATCTATTATAATATTGCACATGTAAAATAATAGTGAGGCTGATTATTTTAGAATTTATAGGAGATATTTAGGATATATCAAAAGTTATTGGATGAAATCAAAAAGATGATAAATATGACTTCGACCAAGAAATAAGTAATATTGATGTTTTTTATTTCTTTCAGACAAACAAAATATACGTTTCATCTTTGCCATTAAGATGAACACACTTTCCACTCACGTTACCATTAAGAAAAGTTTCTTTTCCAAGCTGGCATTGGATCCTCAACGAACAGCTTCCTCCTTTTCTTCTGAATCTTCACAATTCTGTGTCTTAGTCAGAAGTCTACATACTTCACCAACAGTCCCCTGACCCTCATGTGCATACTGATGCTTCTCGTTTTAGTATTTTTGGTGTCGCCAGACATTTTAGTAACTAAATTTTTGGAAGGACTTCAAATGTAAGGTGTATTTTCTTGTAAGCAGGGTGATTAGATGTATCTCCATCTGTAGTCCTCCTGAGCATGCTCTCGGCCATTACCATCAGCCCCAGCACATCCTGGCTGGCTAGGTGGAAACATAAATTCACAAATTAAATTGTGCATATTTTCTTCTTCCTATGGTCCTTAAGTGTATCTTGCAATGGTAACCTGATCTACACTGTTGCTTCTTCCAATGTGACCCAGACTAATCTTCTGATTCTCAGTAAACACTGCTCACTTTACCCAGTGATCTCTACTCATCAGTGGCCTGTTTCCCACTCTGATATCCAGGGACTACTTCTTTGTAGGAATTATGATGGTCCCAAGTACGTATATGATGATTCACTTATTCAGGCATCCGATATGGTCCCAGCACATTCACAGCAACAGCCTCTCCTCAAAAGCCTCTAGAGAGAAAAGGGCCACCCAGACCATCCTTCTGCTGGTGAGTTTCTTTGTGATCATGTACTAAGTGGAGTTAATCTTTTCATCCTCTTCATCCTTGTTATGAGAACATGATCCATCTTCTCAGATGACCAGTACTTGTGCTCAATCTCTATGCTGCTGTCTATGCTTTGGTGTTAATCGGTTCTGACAAAAGCATAGTCAACATTTAAAAAAAATAGGTTGTAAAGGTAACATCAATTTTTAACATTCCCAATGAAAAGTTGTCTTGACAATAGATCCTCTGTCATCAATTAAAATTACTGCTAGGAGCCTGCACCATGGTGTAGTGGTTAATTTGGCGTGCTCCACTTCGGTGGCCCAGGTTCATGGGTTTCAATCCCAGGAGGAAACCTACAGCACTCATCAGCCATTCTGAGGCAATGACCCACATACACAATAGAGGAAGATTGGCACAGATGTTAGCTCAGGGCCAATGTTCCTCAAGTAAAAAAAAAAGAGGAAGATTGGAAACAGGTGTGAGCTCAGGGCAACTATTCACTAACAAAAAAAATATATATTGCTAGCACAGATTTTGCCCTCTGATTTAACTAAAATGTATGGAATTATAGTTTAATATATCTAGTTACCGAAACCTGTGATAGAAATTTCTTTGTGTTTATTTCATTCTGTATTCAACTTGTTTGGATATTCTCATATGTTTACAAGTTTCCTACACTTTTATTTTGATTTTCAAATATTCATAGAGGGGAAATTTTTCTTCATGTTCAAGTGTACACTTTAGAAGCTTCTTTGGAAATCAAATTTTGACTTGTGAAATTATTTTGTTTTACACTTGTTCATTTAAAATATTTTAGCTAACTATAGAATTCTAGCTTGAATATGTTTTTCCCCTGAACACTTAATGTTTTATTTCTATGGATTATGGCTATTAAAACTGGAGAAGTTCAGGGGCCGGCCTGGTGGCATAGTGGTTAAGTTAATGTGTTCCACTTTAGTGGCCTGGGTTCACGGGTTCGGATCCCAGTCATGGACCTACACCCTGCTTCTCAAGTCATGCTGTGACAGCATCACACATGCAAAATAGACGGAGATTGACACAGATGTTAGCTCAGGGCCAATCTTCCTCACCAAAAAAACACCAAAAATCAAAAAACAATGGAGAATTCATTGTCATCTTTGTAGGTTATCTCTCCTGTTACTAATTTCAAGCATGTTTCTTCTCTTTGTGTTAGGACGTTTGACTCATATTTTTGTTCCACTATTTCTCTTTATTTATTTATTTTACGATGCAAAACATTTATGGATAGAAAGACTCGTGTCTGATTTCAATTTTAGAAATATATAGATAATTGTTTATTTCATTGTTTCTTTTCATTCTGTCTCTCTTTTAAATTTCAGTTTTATAGAGGTACAATTGACAAATAAAGTTGTAAGATATTTAAAGTGTACATTATGATGATTTAATATACCTATACATTGTAAAAGGATCCCCCCATCTAGTTAATTAACACATCCATCCCTTCACACATTTATCTCCTTTTATTGTTGAGAATATTTAAGCTCTACTTTCTTAGCAAGTTTCAATTACACAATACAGTGTTAGCAACTATAGTCACCATGATTTACATTATATCCTCAGACCTTATTCGTCTTAGAGATGAAAATTTGTACTCATTTACCAACATCTCCCTATTTCCCCCAACCCCAGTCCACTTTTCAACTCTCTGTTTCTATAAGTTTGACTTTTTTATTCAGATTCCACATATAAGCAATATCAGGAATTGCCTTTTTCTCTTTGGCTTGTTTCGTTTAGCATAGTGCCCTCGTATTCTATCCATGTTGTTGAAAATAGCAGGATTTTATTCTTACTCATGATTGAATAATATTCTATAGTGTACACCACATCTTTACCCATTCATCTGTGGATAGATACTTCGATTGCTTTCATATTTTGCCTACTGTTAATAATGCTACAATAATCATGGGAGTGTAGATATCTCTTCAAGATTCTGTTTTCATCTCCTTTGGATAAATACCTAGAAGTGGGATTGCCTAATATTAGTGGGATTTCTTTGATTATTAGTTATAATGAGCGCCTTTCACGTACTTGGACATTAGCATGTTTTCCTCTGCCCATTTCTTAATCAGCTTGTTTGTTTGAAAAGTTGGGCAGGAATTTCTGTGGGATGAAGTCCTGGGATCTGCACCGCCAGCACAGGCGTGCCCCTGGGGACAGCGATGGGTCCTGCAGGCTGGTCCACAGAGAGGAGTGTCCTCTCACACTTGTCTCTTGGGGTCTACTGGGGCCTCTGCTTCCTCACATTGTCACCAGGGCTTGTCGTCACCACACTGGAGCCCTGCCCATCTGATGGGGCCCAGTGCCCTCTCCACAGTGTCTCCACGTGTGCATCTCCTCCTCGGGGAGCTCGAGCATCTCTGACACATGCTGCCCCTGTGTAGCGCCTCTCGTTGGCATAGAATGTGTTTGCTATTAATCTCTTTTTAAAACTCTGACTTTCAAGAATTTTTTTGGACCACAAGTAGGCGTAACCTTTCCCTGGCCTTGTGTTATGGGATACATTCCGGTTTATGGTTTGTCTTTCCAGCTTTCAACCCTTTTCTTGTTTTTGCTTTGGCCACACGAAGAGCAACGCATTTCGTGTGTGGCTTCTGGCTCTGGTGTCCCACTTAGAACAACAGTCTGTACCCCAAGATTATTCCCATATTTACCAAAAGGGCTTTCTTTGATACATCAAGTCTAGACTCCATCTGGGATTTTCCTATCAATTTAGAGAAATTATATTTCAAATAAAAACAGAAAATGAAAAGCTATCAGGCCGTGTGAAAATGAGTGGGCAGACACAATGTTCATCTACGGCATGATTTCACTTATAGGAAACATCCAGAACAGATTGAAAAAAAAAAAGAAACAGTGACAGAAAACTGATTAGGGGTTGCCAGGGACTGAGCGAGAAATCGGGAGTGACTGCTTTTAGAACATGGTTTCCTTTTGGAGAATGAAATATTCTGAACCCAGACAACGGTGATGGATGCACAGCATTGTGAATGTACTTGATGCTCATGAAGTGTACAATATAAATGAAAAACAATAAATTGTTAAAAGATGAAAGTTAAATTTATTTTAAATATTCAAGTTATAAACAATAAAAACAAAGCAATGAAAGGAACCAAGAAAGAAACAAATACAAGAAGCAGTGTGGGGAAGGAAATGTGTGGTAATGGAGCAGGTGGAACAGGGGGGATTGGAGGTGCTAATGAGGGAGGTTTACGAACCAGTTATCCCAGGCTGCAGAATTTGGCCTCAGCTGCCTCCCTATCTCCTGCAGGAGCCTGTGCAGGGGATGGCTCTCCCTGCACAGAGGCTGGGGCCTCAGCTGCCTCCTGTTCTCCTGCATGAGCCGATGCAGGGAATGGCTCTGCCTGCACGGATGCTGGGGCCTCAACTGCCTCCCTGTCTCCTGCAAGAGCCTGTGCAGGTTATGGCGCTCCCTGCATGGAGGCAGGGATCTCAGCTGCCTCCTCGTCTCCTGCAGGAGGCTGTGCAGGGGATGGCTCTCCTTGCACAGAGGTTTGGGCCTCTTCTGCCTCCTGGTATCCTACAGGAGCCTGTGCAGGGGATGGCGCACCCTGCTTGGAGGCTCGACCCTCAGCTGCCTCCTGGTCTGCTGCAGGACATGGTGGATAGGATTGTTCTCCCGGGATTGAAACTGGGTCCTCTGGTGGCTCTAAGGGTTTTATCACTGCCACTGCAGACCCTCTCCCTGTAGCTGCTGATCCAGTCCTGTGGGACACCGGCGCCTCCATCGGGGAGATGAATGGAATATCCCCTTCCACCAGCTCCACGCTGATCTCCTGTCTGGAGCGCTGCAAAGACAGTGACTGGCTCCGTCCCAGAGGCATCAGAGCCCTGCTCAGCTGTCCTTGCTGCTGCTTTTGCCCTCTGGACCTAATTCTCCCAGATCAGGCACACACCTGTGTCTGCACAGTATTCCACCCCTGAGGAGAGACATACACCTCAGGGGCTTGTGATAAACCTCTGGCAGAAGGGTGCCACCCCAGCACTCCACGTCCCACCCAGCCGGCCTTGACCTTGGCTTTGAACCAGACCGAACCCCCCCCCAGGCTTCTAACACCTCACCGACTGCTCCTGCTCACGGTGGTCTACCCACATGAACCCGCCCTTCCAGGCACACATGGGGAGGGGATGTAGGGCTGCCCTGATGGGACCACAGTGGTAGCCTGGTTTGGAATGGCCTTCCCTGGGCCTCTCGATGTTACCTTTCCATCCTTCCGGGTAAATGGCCACAGCCGTCGGCCGTGAGAGGGGCACCAGCATCTGCATCGGTGTTTGGGGGCTTTCCTGGGGCTCCGGCCCCTGGGCATTGGAAGCAGCAATTAAACATGTTGCTCCTTCTAGACAAGTGCTAGACAAGTGAGCTCACTTGGGGGCTGTGTTTAGGATGTCGTTGCCTAGTTACCAGAGTTCCAAGTTCTGTTGGGCTCTGTGTGGTCACTTCCTGAGATCCCCTTACCTAAGCTTCCTCCTCACACAAGACCTTCCTAAGGGCCCCCCGGGCTGCTGACTGCTCACTCTCCATCTCCACACCCTGTCCAGACACAGTCACACCAACACAGTCCACCCCACAGCCTCTGGGGAGGTCTGGACGCAACCTGGGTCCCAGCTTTGAGGACACAGAGTTGAATTCAGTCCTGCTCCTGCTTCTTGCCAGTGATGTCACCCTGGACAACCCTGCGCCTCTCAGGGCCTCCCCCGTGTCCCTGTCTGTGTAGTGGGGGTCATTTTAGCATCTACTTCCTAGGGATGTCATCAGGTGTATAGACCTAGAGATCCCTTCAGAGACTGTGAAACCGTGGGCTGCTCCCACACGTAGCTCCTGTACAGACTTTGCAGTGCAAGGATGACAGAAAAGGCTGGCTGTGGCAGAGAATACAACGCAAAGAGGTTTGGGTCTGCTGATCGTCTGGGAAAGGCACTTCCCCTCTTGCCTGTTTCCCAGTGTCCCTAGGGAGGGTCGAAATGAATGACGTTCAGACATCATCTCCTTCTGGCTTGCAACCCTCCAGGGCCTCCTGTTATGTTTAGACTCCGTTCCAAGTGCCTGAGTGGCGGTCATCTCAGCCGATGTGGTGGGCAGCCCCCACAATGGCTCCCAGCGTTCCCACTTCCTAGGCTCACATCCTATGTAATCTCCTCTCCTTGAGGAGAATGGATATTGTGGCTGGCTTCTAACCAACAGAATAGGGCCGAGTGATGGGATGTCATTGGTCGGTTTAATGAAAAGTCTGTGACTTCTGCCTGCTTCTCTCTTTCCTGTGTTCATTCTATCTCTCTGTCTCTATCTCTCTCCCTGTCTTTGTCTCTCTCTGTCTCTGTGTCTCTGGCTGTCTGTATCTCTCTTGGTCCCTCCCTGTCTCTCTGTCTCTCTCTTTGTCTTTCCTCTCTGTCTCACTGTCTCTGTCTGTCTCCTCTCTTTGTCTCTCCTCCCCATCTTTCTATCTCTGTGTGTCTCTGTCTCTTTCTCACTCTCTTTCTGTCTCTCTGATCCACTATTCAGGAGAAGCCAGATTAGATATTATGAGCTGCCATCCCTATGACACCCCCAAGTGCAAAGACCTGGCAGAGGGTCCTGGCCCACAGACAGAAAAGGCCTGAAACCCCCCATCCAAACTGAATCCTACCACTGCTCCGATACTTCTGAATGATCTCCGAGATGGCTCCTGCCTCTATCAAGCTTCAGTTGAGAACACAGCCCCAGCCTCCTGCTAGACCTTGATGGGGAGCCTCCCAGCTGACCTGAGCCTGGACCCTGGTAGAGACACTCTCAGATGCTCAATGATAGGTCTTGTAAGTGCTAAGTGAGGCTAATGCTGTCACCCAGCATAGACAGCTAGTACCTCCTTCCAGGCCTGGGTCTGGCCCTGCCATCCTCTCTCCCTCACTTCTCTCCTCCCCAGCTAACTCTAGCCACACTGGCTTTTTTCTCACCTCCTCTCTCGTCAAATTCTCTTCTGACTCCAAGTCTCTGTGCCTTTGAGCTTCCCCCCAGCACGCTGTTTGCAGACAATGCAGGGCTGGTTCCTCTTGTCCTTCTGCTCAGGGCACAAATGTGCCCAGGGAGGCCCTTTACACCCAGCTAGGGGCTCCAGGCCCTCCCTCCTCCAGTACCCTGCTTCATTGCCCTGTAGCACCTGCTCTTCTTTTTCACATGGATTTGTTCATGATTTTGTCCCTTCCACCTGCAGGCTGTGAGCTCCTGGAGGACAGGGACCATGTGGGTGCTTTCAGCACTGCCCTCAGGACTAACATGGGCCCTGCTCAGGGTGAGTGCTGGGGCCACAGTAGCTGAAAGAATCATGAGAGGATCTCAGAACCCTCCCTCCTCTGAGCAGCTCCCATTGTGGACGTGGGTCCCAGTAATCAAAAGTTGCTTTGGACAGGGGAACACCCAGAATGAGGCCTGGGCGTCCCTTCCCTGCTCCACTTGCTCCATTGAGCACGAGTGGACACAGGACACCTCTGGTGGTCAGCCCTAGCCTTGCAGCCCCAGGCAGGAAAGCAGAAAGCAAAACACACACCTTTCTTTGTTTGGGGTCCTCAAGGCAGTGGTTCCACCAGTGCCGAGGGTGCAAAGGAGCAGGAACTGTGGACTCCAGGGGGCACGTGAGGGACCTCAGAAGCCTCTCTTGCTCCCCGCTTTCCTTACACTGGCCCTGGCGTGTCCCGTTGACTCACGAGGCCTCCTCACCCCAGCCAGGGTAATGACTCCACCTCACTTCCAAAGGAGGACCCCGAGGCTCCAACAAGGATGGCCTTGTCCCTGGTCCCTAGACAAGTTGACCAGTGCTCTGCCATGTTCTGCAATACCTGGGTCCCTAGGCCCCAAGCTCTCAGGCTACCCTCTGCTCAGCAAGACCTCGAGGGAATGGAATGCATTTTACAACGACTCAGAGAACAGTGGGTCATGGATGGAGAACGAAGGTCAATAGACTCTTCTACAAGCCTGTGGGACCCTTAGAGTCACCCCATCTATGCACCCCAATTTACAGAGGCCGAAGATCAGGCCTTCTCTCCTGTAGCCCCTCCCCCCTAGTGGGTCACATCCTAGTTCCCGGTGCCCAGAATGGTGGACACAGGACACCAGACCTGGTTCTCTGCAGGCTGCTCTAGGAATGGCCCTAACCCCTGCATCCCCCTGTGCACCTTGGCGACACCCTGCCCACCAGTCTGGCATCTCTCCCGTTCATGCTATGGGCCTGGGCATGTGGTTAGAGGACCGGATGCCCCTGCCCCATGGCAGAGCTCCCTCCAACCTCTTTCTTCCTTCCTCTTGTCAGCTCCCCAATGTGCACTTCCCGTCTGACACAAGGCTGGGCAGTCAGAGTGTGTGTGTATGCTTGTGTGTTTGAGTGCGTCCACGTGGGGATGCATAGAGGAAAGGGCCCTACATGGGAGACGTTGGCAGGGGTCCCCCAGGAACTTAGGAGCTCTCATTCCCAAAGCAAACCCCTTGGAAGTGTTGAGGCTGGCCTAAGAGATTGGAATGCTCTCTTCTCCTCTGGACTCTGCCCACCTCGTGGGCCCAGGGCCTGTCCCTGCTCCTCCTGGCCTCAGTTTCCCAACTGTCCTATGAGGGTTGGACATGGAGCAACATCAGCCCCAATGAGCATGGACATGGCCCGGGATCTCTGCCTACATGAGTGTGGCAGGGATACCCTCACGGTCTCACAGGCCTCTCTCCTGTGGGGCAACCAGGCCTCCTGTCCACGGTCAGGCACACAGAGGGGCCCTGCAGACAGCACTTTTGGGTGACACAGCCCGCAGCACACACGTGTGACACAACGGTCCCCTGACATGGCTGCTTTCGTCTGTCCCCTCCCCAGCCAACTGCTCGGTGACCCTCACATCCCCTACGTCCCGGCAACACGCCACACAAGCCAGGTGGGCCCCAGAGTGCACAATTGAGTAGGTTGGACATTGGGGACGTGAAAGTCACTGAATATACACCTACCTCACTGTCCTGGTCCACAGACTGCATCCCAGGGTCCAGCTCCATGCATGGCTGGTCCTGCGGACATGAAGACAGTGGTGGACGCAGGCCCGGACAGGGAGAAGGCCAGGACGCCCTTTTCCCTCCTCCTCTACACCCCTTCCTGGCCACATGAGGTCCAGCCAGTCCCTGCCTTCAGCCCTGGCGGGTGTAGGAGGAGCTGAATGCAGCCCAGCTGGGCAAGTATTGGAGCAAGTTACTGTCATTAGGGAGCCCCCTGGGTGCTGAGTGATTGCACCCCATTTTACTGATGACCAGTGGTCCCAGCTTTCAAGGTCACTCTGCTCTCAGTGACCAAGTCCAGACGTGAACAGGGGACTAGAAATCCTTGCTTTTCACCACCATTGAGCCCAGCATTGACCATCGAGGCTTTGTCCTGCGGTGGGGCTCCCCCAGCCAGGCGACCTCCTGTGTCCAAGCACTTTGGGCGCCTTCTTCTCCCTGCTTGAATCCCAACACACCCTCCTGAGGTCAGAGTCACTGACCCCATTTTTCATGGAGGAAACTGAGGTTCCGAGAAGACACCACATGAACTTGCCTGTCACAGGGTTGTGAGGTGACTCAGCTGTGGGTTTGACCCCAGGTCAGTCTGACCCTAAAGGCTCTGCTAGCACAGGAGCCTAAGGAGGTGGCCTGTGAGCCCAGCACAGAGGTGAGTCCATCCTGGATGGGGGCTCGGGGGAGGGGCACTGCAGGCTAGGAGCTCTGAAGGGTGCAGGGCCTTGGCAGGGTCTTTGGGGAGGAAGGCTCTAGGGAGGCTGGGGTGCGGTGAGGGGTGCACTTTGGGGACAGTGTCTGGACCAGATCACACAGGGCCGTGACTCAGGCAAGGAGTCGAGCCTCACTACAGGTTGGGTGGACTTGAACGAGCAGTCTCATCAGAGCCTCAGGCGGTTAGAACCTAGATTTGGAGGGAGCTTGGTGTGGGCACCTTATCCACCTCCACTCAAGACCAGATCCCCAAGAACCAACAGGACGAGAAGGCTGCCTCCATTTCCTCCTATGTACAGTGGGCACTGTGGCAGTCGCCTACCTCCTGCCCGGGCTGGGGATGCTGCCTGGAGGGCCCAAAGAGGGCTTCTTGTCAAAGTAGCCATTCAGGACAGATCTGTGCTCAGAGAGCTCTGAGTGATGGGACCAAAGGCACGTCCCACCAGTGGGTTAACCAAGACGCTCCTGTCCATGTTGCTGTTGTTTATTCCAGGTGGACAGGGATGATGCAGCATCACCCACTGGCTAGATGCAGAGAGCCAGCGAGGAGCTATGGTTGAAGAGCCTGAGACACAACGCTTGTGTGTGACCAAAGCTGCCATGGGTGTGGTGGAGGCTGAGGAGGAAGAGGTGTTGCTGGAGGCCAAGATGAAACCAGAGACCATCGGGGACCAGGGGGCGGTTGATTTCCATAACTGTGGGCGTTGGCATGATCAGCAGAGTCTCTGGACCCGGTAGGACACCCTAGGCCGGCATCCAGCTCCTGGGCTTCTTGGCCCCTTTGTAGGTGTCGATGGGGAACACTGGTCCCGGACAAGAAGGGACTGGGAATGGGCTGTCAGGGATTATGGGTAGGGCAGCCACCTTCTTTTCTTTGCCATCAGGGGACTCTGGGTCAAAACTCATGTTGCTCTCCTCCACCTTGGAGCTGGAGGTACCAGCCAAGTGCTCTCTGAGCATTGGACAATGTCCCTGCCACTGATGTCCTGGCCCCACCTGAGGTGTCCCAGCACTTGGAGTGGGAGCTGCCCCTGGTCCTGAAGCCTGTCTTGGGGCCTGGAGGCTTGGAGGCTGGATGGAAGGGCTGCATTTGCAGAGGTCACGCCCCCGGGGAGTGGGGACTCTGGGACACCTGAAGTCACAGATGCAAGTGACCCACACCTGGGAAGGTGTGACGGAGGTGCACAGAGGGCAGTGCCTCAGTGGTAGGCAGGGCTTCATGCCCGTGGGCAGCACTCCTTGGCAAATGTCACCCTAGAGGGCAGAAGGCACCTAAGGCTGCCAGTCGTCCACGGGAGGCCAGGACAGCCTGCTAACTGTCAGGTATCAGGCCTGCAGCAGGAGAGGTTCAGGGTGAAACTGCTCCTGGTTAGCCTGTGCCAGCGGGTTGGACAGAAAAGATGGTCACCTGGTTTTTGTCACTCTAGTCTGTACGTGCTTGTCTCCCCAGCTAGCCAGACCCTGGGGAGGGTGGCCCTGTGGCTGAACAGCACTAGGGACTGAGGGGAAGGTGCCCTTGGCAATATCGAGTCCCTCTTCTTCATGTGAAGCAGGATTGAACTGGCTCCATGCCTGACCTCACCCCCTTGGTGACGGTGGGCTTCTTCAGGTCAAAGTCATACTAGGCATTGGGTTCATGGCACTGAACACATTGGCATCCTCAGGGGTCTTCAGCATGGGGGGGAGGGGCCAAGGAGGTTTGGCTGTTCTCAGGACAGCCACACCAGTGACAGGGAAATGCACAGAGACAGGAAGCAGATCAGTGCTTGTCAGGTGGTGGCGGAGTGGATATGGAGGCATGGCTGCTTCATGGGTACAGGGGTTCTGGTGGGGTGATGCAATGATCTGGAACTAGATAACGGTGACGGTACACAGCATAGAAGATGTAGTTAATGGTCGGCCCTGAATTGTACAACTTTAAGTGATGAAAACACTAAACTTTATTGAATCTAAATTGGAACACATAAAACATAAGAAATCATAAAACATAGAAAAGTGAAAAGACATCCTCCCCTCACAGGCAAGGTGAAGGACAGCCCTGGGGTGGAGCTGAAGCTGGGCGGGCCTTAGTTGCTGGCGATGAGTGCAGTGCTGCAGCTGCTCTAGCGCTGGAGCCACTGCTGTGGCTGATGTTTGAGATCCCACCAGCTCTGTCTGTGCAACTGGCCCAGGAGCTGGACCTGTTCTTGGGCTGGAGCAGGGTCTGTCTCAGGCGATGGTGATAGACCTGCCTCTAGAATTGGCTTCAGTGCTGAGACCGACTCTAGCTCTGCATTGTTGACAGACTTGGTGCAGGAGCCAGTGATGGAAATGGTGGCTGCTCTGGAGCTGGTCAATTGTGGGAGCTGGAGGGAGCTCTAGTTCTGGAGCTGGCCGCAACTGAGCTCTAGAGCTGGTGCCAGAGCTGTCACTAGTCCACAGCTGGAGCAGGATCTGGTGCTATGTGGCTCTAACATTGTAGGTCGAGGTAACTCTGGCTCTGCTGCTGGTGACCAAGCCTTTTCTAGCTCCACAGCTGATAAACAGCATGTCGTGACCTTTGGATGGGGTCAGTGACATCACCAACCAATCACGAGCTGTCCATCAGATCGTGGAAGCACTCCAGCAAATAACATATATTACATTAGTGTTATTTCATCTCAGTTCTAGTTACATATTTATTTTAAGTATACTTAGAAGGAGAATGGCATAATAAAAACCATTTATTCTTTGCTCAGATTTAACAGAGCACACCTTATTGATGTCGTTTTTTAAGAAATATTACATACACAGTGGAAGGCACCGTTCTTCTTCCTCTCTCTTTCCTCCCCAAAAGTAACTACTGTCTTGAAGTTAATATATGTATTCCATACACATTTTCTTTTGCTAAAAGACAGTTGTCCCCAATTTGCTGAGATTTTTTATGTGTCTATCAAAGATATGTTTCTGAGCAGATGCTGTTAAAAACACTGTCCTTTCAAAGTAAAGATGACAAGTCAACCATTAGTTGAGAAAGTACCTGCTTTTTAGACATCATTTTTAAAAGAGAGGTTTGAAAATATCTTCATCATGTTACCATTGGTCCTCCCTATTTGGAAGAGTTACATTCTATCAATTTTTAGCAAACACTGCATGAGCCAGACTGAACCAGTGCTCCTAGGGGAAGGACAAGGTTAGGTTTCTGCAGCCTTTGGTTGTGACATGTTTGGGAACCTATCAATGCATAGCCTTGTTTTATGTTTGTCTCTTTTGAAAAGATCTTATTTAGTACAGACTGTAGACACATTATTTGAACTCCCAGCCAATATCACTATCCATAACCCATGCCTGAAGGAAGCTCATCTAACACAAGTGTTTTCTACATATGGCCCACCACAGGCTTCTTGTGCTTAGGAACGCTACACAACACTTCAGCATTATGTTTGTGGATCATTACAAAGAGGAAAAACAGCAGCAAGAGGCAAAAAAGGTGAAAAACGTACCATTTAATAGACCAGGAAAAGGACACTTGTTGACCTGAGAGCTGAAACAAGAGTGTCACCTTGTTCTACCTCAGCTGTGAATGTGCGCCTCAGGCAACTCCAACTTTCTGCCACTCTGCTCCTGTCCAGGAATTACCAGGGAAAACACAGTGTGTGTTGGGTTTGGATTCACCTGTAAATTTTAGTGACTAGGTGAATTCACGAATATCAAATTACTGAATAAGGAAGATTGACTCTGTTCTGTTGCCAAAAACAATGAGTGTATGAAACTCATACTTCAGAACTTAAACATGGAAAGCTTTCTAATCTGCTTTAAAATCTACATGAAGAGTTTCATTGTTTTGAGCCATTTGTTAAAAATGTCAAAAAACATCTTCTGATTGGTTTAAAAGAACAACTGATTGACCTCAGGAATGGCTGTGTGTACTCACCATCTCTGATTTCTCTCATTCTCTCTTGAACCCATTCCAATGAACCCCCACCACTCCACTACAACTCTTTATTCCAAAGTCACAAGTGACCACCACATTGCTAAATCCTACAGTCATTTGTCAGTCTGTGATTTACTTGATCTACCAGCACTTGACATAACTATTCACTACGTATGTTAATAAAGTCTGGTAATAGCCAGTAAATTATTTTGGGACAATCAGATATTCATTTGACAAAATATTAATAAATATATATATTCTATTTGTTCTCATACCACTCCTTAAAAATCAACTCCAAATCTGAATATAATAAACAATGAAAGTGTAATGAATATTAAAAGTATTAGATTGTTTTAAAAAGATTATAGAACATCTTTATATCTTGGATAATAGACAGTCTTACTAAATGAGACTCAGAAAGCAGAACTCTAATTGATAGGATTCATAAAACTAACTACAGCAAAATACAACTTTGTAAGACCAAAGGCACCGTAAATTAAGTAAAAAAACAGAAGAAAACACTCCAACATGTAATCAAGGGTTTCTCTGCAGACTATATGAAGAACTCCTGTAAACTGATGAGAGACAAACCATCCAGTGGAAGTGTGGCAAAGGATACGAACAGCCAAACAATTCTCAGTGGAGGAAATATGAAATGCCAGTAATCAAGAAGTGTTCAACCTTCCCAGAGATGACAGAAATACGAAATAAATCAACAAAGAGACATGCCTTCGATATCAGATTGACAAACATTTACAAAGTTTGTTTCAGGTGTTGGTTACAGGGAAAAATGAATCCACTCATACAGTACTGAAGCACAACTTTTGGAGAACAAATTGAAAATACCTGTTGAATTTTTCAAATGAGCATTTTCTATGACTCAGCAGTTCTGTTTATTAGTATCTGCCCAGGAGATACCTTCACACAGATGCAAAAAGAAACATGTATAAGAATACTCTTCATAATATTGTAATAGCAAAAAATGGGGACAACCCAAACGTGCACCAAAAGAAGAATGGTTCCACAAGACGTAGTTTATTCATAGTAACGTGTCAGAGTGACAAAGAATGGAGTAGATCCAAGCAAATTGTTACAGAAGTATCTCCCATATAGTTTTGGGTGAAAAGAGGAGGCTGCAGAATGAGGTGCATCTTATACCATTTTCTTTAAACACACAAAGCAAAAAGAAAAGAATATTTTTTCTACAGCAACAGATATATGTGGGGCTGTGGTTAAAGGAGCCTTTAGCTTGATCCATATATAACTTTTAATTAATTAATGTTTTACAAAGGTACTGTTTCATATATTATTTGTATAATGAGAAATTAAAATACATAAGACTAATTAAGTTCATTCTTTCCTACTAGAGAATTTCAGCTACCCCAAAGTAACTAAGAAATCAGAACGTCCACAGGAAAATGTCAGCATAGGTGGGGGACAACTGAGCTTGGCTAACATGAGCAGACATTTTTCACACATTAGGGGAGCTGATATTTTGCTGTAAGTCCATCTTTGCCATGTAAACCTTGGGACAAATGTGCAAGTATTTACCAAGATACAGCCAAGATACAAAACCAAGCAGGTCTTGAAAATAAAACGGAAAAGCCCAGTTGTCACCCTAATCTATCTCTTCATTGGCCAAAACCAGCTTTGAGGCTGTTTTAGCCTGTTTCTCCACGAACAAGAGCAACAAAATTGACGGGCCAGCATCACCACCTCGTGGCTCTGCTTCCCGTTGCAGGGTTCATCACCATACCCTTTGGCCCCCAAATCTCAAACAAAGAGTTCTGTCTTTTGGATATCCCTTCAAAGTTAAATGTTTTAGAAATACAAGAGACTCAAGTAGGGTTATGGATTTTTTAATTCTGACAAGTCAAGATTTTTTAAGAGACTACTATCTATCATCATTGCCAGTTTGTAAAAGAACAGCTATTTAAAACCAAGAAATCAGAAAGGCCATAAACTCATATCAGAAGACAGTCCTGCTTATCAAAGAACAGTTGAAAGTGGTATACACATTTCATAAATACGTAAATATCCCATAACTATATTAATAATTGTGATCATTAGTTAGGCTGTTAAATAGGTCAACTTGACCAGGCCATGAGGTGCCCAGATCGCTGGCTAAACGTTATTTCTGAGGGTGTCTGTAAAAGTGTTTCTGGAAGGGATTAGCAGTTGAATTGGTGGGCTAAGTGAAGCAGATTGCCCTCCCTGTTGTGTGTGGGCCTCATCCAACCTACTGAGGTCCTGAATAGAACAAAAATGCCGAGGAAAGTTGAATTATCTGTCTCTCTCTCTCTCTCTGTCTGAAGGTTTGAGCTGGGACATCAGTCTTCTACCGCCCTTGAACTGGAACTTATACCATTGTTGTTCCTGATTCTCAGGCTTTTGGATTCAGACTGGAACTACACCTCCAGCCTTCCTGAGTCTCCAGCTTGCAGACGGAAGGTCATGGCACTCCTATGTCTCCTAGTGGTTCTGTTTCTCTGGAGAACGCTGATTAACACAATCACATTTACATACTTCTCCTTTATCAATCTGTGTCTCAACTTTATCAATAAAGGCAGAGCTGGAGACAAGGTCTTGTACATAGATACTTAATTTGGGAGGTACCAGGAGTGAGAGAGCAGGGAGAGGTCAAGAGTAATACTGTCCTTCTCATGGAGAGGCAGCTTTCCTTTGATCCTCATTGATCAGACTGGCCAGACGGCTCTGTCAGTTTCCAGGCACCCCCAGGAAACCACTGCTTGTCTGTCCTCACTCCTCCTTGTACATGGCCTGAAGATTGGCTCAGAGAACTTATGCAATTCACCAGAGATGTACTCAAGTCGGCCTGACAGAAGAGGCATTGAAAAACAGGCTGACACATGTTCTGGTTCCTTTTACATCAGATTTTATTCTTCCCTTTACTCACTTATTCTTTCAATAAAAAATGTATCAATATCTATCATGTCTTAATAATGATAGCAACATTTATTGAGCGCTTACTATATGCCTGGTTCTGCTTTATAGGTATTATTTCATTTAATCCTCACAACAGTGTTATGAGGTAAGTGCTTTTAGTATCCCCCATTTTACAGATAAAGAACAAAACACAAAGAAGTTAAATAATGTGCCTGAGGCCACACAGTCAAGAAATGGTGGCGCTCAAATATGACTCGGGAGTTTGGGCTCATTCCTAACTGCCAGATGTCAACTGTGTTTCAGCTGCTCTGCTTCCAGGTTTCAGGCTCATGATGGGGCATAGAGAGAAAGAGAATGCACACTGGGAGACAGGTGGGTGCCATCCCAACCCAACACAGTAAGTCGGATGGAAGTGGGCACCCAGGTGCCATCGGAGCATGGAGGGGTACTCTCACCCCAGAAGTTGGGGCCACTGAGCTGACTCTTGAATGACAGAAAGTGCAGAAGGGGCGATGTAAGTTGGGGAGGAGTCCAGGCAGCAGAAATAACAGAAGAATACCACTGGGAACACCACAGAAGTGTAATGGTTTCAAATTTCAGTGCACACGCTCAGGTGGCAAACCATGCCATTGCCTTTTTTCTTTGGGACCTTAAAGTCTGTTAGGCTCCCCCATTCTCTAGGTGTCAGAAATAATCTCCTTCAATTCAGAAGCTGAGTCCACCCTGGCCCTGGGACCGTGTCCTCAGCTGGGGGCTTCTGTGGAGCCATGGTATGTATCTGCATGGAGGACAAAGGTGGAGAAACCATCGTTACTCATCATCAGTCCACATGTTTCTGCTGACACTGCCCACAAAGGGTCCTTGACACAGAATACCGACTTGCTTAGTAAGCCTGTTTTATCTCCTGCTTCCTTGACCTTCTGGCCTCCTTCAGTGATGGCTCTCTCTCTGCTCTCCTTCACTGACAAGCTTCTCCAAAGACTCTCATCACCATGTTTCCACTTCTTCCCCTCCCAGTCTTCATTCACTATTCAACACACAGTGATGTGTATTCTGTTCCTACAACACACCCAAAATGTTCTGCTAAGATCGCCACTAGGCTTCACGTTGCTAAATCCAATAGATGGTCTTTTCGTCATCTTAGCTGATTTCCCAGCTATATTCAACTTTCATGACCCGACACTTTCCTACTTTTCTTTCTACAACGTTGACCACCTCCAAAAGTCATCCCTGATTTTTCTCTCATCTCCTTGATTTTAGCTCTCCCCAAACATTTAATCTATCAACAAGTTCTATCAATTGTATTGTCAAAAATTACACATCAAGTCTATCAACTTCTCTGCAGTTCCGCTGCTAACACAGTGGCATATGCTACAATTCTCTCTCCCCTGGATGAGTGAAACAGCCTCTTCACTCATCTCTCTGCTTCCACACCTGCCTCCAACAATCCAGTCTCTGCACAGTAGACGTGGCATCCTCAGTTCTGTGCAACATCTCATCATGTCTGGCTCCAGGAAAATTCAGTTCTGTTTTTCTTATGAAAATCTTTGGTTTTGTAAGATATCCTTGATGTTTTCTGGCATATAGTTTTATTTATCTTCATTTTTACTGTCAAAAGACACATATAATCACACACAAACACAGAAACTCTCATTAAGGGCCTATTACTTGTAAATCACTAGCTTGATATAGTGAGACATGAAAAGTAACCTCATTCTTTTAAAAAGTAACTTGATAACAGGGACTCTGGCTTAAGGAGCTCATGAATTCGTTGGAGAAAAAATAAAACAATGAAAATGTAAGCAAAGAGAAAAAGGTGTAAACAACAGTCCACCATAAAATATCATCACAAGATGGAACAAGATTAGTTGCCAAATTAAATATGAACAAATTATTTGCTACAGAAATTCACAGGAAGGAAAATACTGGCAGCTGGGCTTGAAAGAAAAAACTTCAGGGAAGACAGAAAATAAATTTGAATTGGCCCCTGAAGAATGAGTAGGATTTATAAAAGCACAAAGAATTAAAAAGTCATAAAATCTCAAGTAAACTAGTTTTCCTAAAGAAGAAATTATGTTTTACTGAGTCATCAGAAAGAAGGCTCACAACAGAATGAGGTCAGCTCAGCAAGGACCATGAATGCCAGGGTGAGAAGTCTGACTGATTTTATAGGCAATGAGAGCCACTTAAGCATTCGATGTAGGGCTTCCCATGATCAATGTGGTACTTTAGGAAGATTATTCTGGCATGGTGTGCGACTGAAGGATGAGAGGAAGATGCCACTAATCCACTCAGCCTCCCTATAGGGAGCTCTCATGTTTTTTTTACATAAGCTTTGTGAACAGTTATCCTCCAACAACAGTTTCTGGATGAGCATCTCCAGGATGGTCATGGCTGCACGTATCTTGTTTAATTGGAAGAGACCACAGATAACTAAATCACAGGCTGACACATTTATGATGAGACTGAAGAAGACAAGTCTTTACTCAGCCTGTGTCCACTGGGAAAGCAGGAGGTGCCCTCCACTCTGCTCCCTCCTCCCCTACATCCAGACAAAACACCAGCATCTCCAGGCCACCTCCCTTTGTTCCAGTCAGGTTCATCTGATGCTGTTCCTTACCTTCTCCTTATATCTGACATCACTGCTCATGATATTAGGTCCTAAGACTTTGGGACTTCAGCTCCTTTGGCCTTGCCTTTCTTTGGCTATGACAGCAATGGTCATCTCTTTACAGCTGAGACAAAGACCAATTATTTGCATCCTTGGTCTCTCTTTTAGGGCTTCATCCTCTGGGGCAGATGCTACAGAAAGAAGAATGCTGAAATGCTTTTGCTATGTGATGACAATAAGTTATTTCTACTCTTCAAAGCCCTGTAGATCTATGGGCAGGTCTGTGCATTCCGTAGAACAATATCTTGAGAATGAAGCTCAAAATGCACTCACTCCCATTCTGTGCCAGGCATAAAATATACCCGCCAGCAGAAAACTAGCGGATTGCAACTCCAACACTTCAGTCTCAGACTTACCTTTAGCTTATTAAACACTTTAAGGGATATAACAGTTCATGATGTATCTTGTGCTCAAATATTATCAATATCTCCTAATATTTCCAAATAAAATCCTTTGGGAGGAAAGAAACTAATACTTTGGGGGATGTCTTAGGTACCAGGCCCTCTTCTAAGCAGTTTTCATACATTATTTATTTCATCATCTAAACAACACTTTTAGGTGGGGACTATCCCCGTTTTACTGATGAGGAAACTAATGTTGAAGAAGGTTAAGTAACTTGGCCAAGGTAACACAGAATGTAAGGAGTGGATTCAACATAACCCCATCTTCACTGTACCACCCGGCCCACTCTGCCTTCACATGGCATTCAGGCTCCGAAGCGTGTGGCCCCAAACAGCCTCTCCAATCTAGTACACATTTTCCCATCTTTTATTTTGTTATATATAACTCACAGTTGTTTGTCCAATCTAATTTCATGATTTCAAAAACATATCATAGAAAACCAACCAGCAGCAGTTGCTAAGCTGAAATACACATACTTTAGAACCTAGCAATTCTACTCCTAGGTAAATACCAAGAGAAACATGCACATATGCTCATCAAAGACAGGTACAGTACTCAGAGCAGCACTACTCACATGAGTCAAAAACAAAAACATGGCCATAACCCAAATATCTATCTACAACAGAAGGGACAAATATTTCTACAAGGAAAATATAAATAGCAATGAGAATAAACTGTAGCCATACACACGTATGAATCTCACAAACATAATGCTGTGTGAAAGAAGCCGGGCACGAAAAATATATTCTCTATGATTCCATTTATATGAAGTTCAGAAACAGGCAAAACTTAGCTGTCCCACTGGAAGCTGGGACAGATGTCATGTGCCCCCAGGTGGAGGGGAGCAGATATGACTGAAGAGAGATGACGCCTCAGCACAAATCAAGGTGGTGGCACCAAAATATATTAGAGTCATCATAGTATTCACAGGCATGACCTCACGCTGGGAAAAAAAAAAAGCCAGTTTTACTAAAGAACATTCTTCTTTTTTTGTGAGGAAGATCAGCCCTGGGCTAACATCCGTGCCCATCTTCCTCTACTTTATATGGGATGCTGCCACAGTATGGCTCGACAAGCAGTGCATCGGTGCGTGCCAGGATCCAAATTGGCAAACCCCGTGCCGCAGCAGCAGAGCGCAGGCACTTAACTGCTTGCGCCCGGGGCTGGCCCGTAAAGAACGTTCTTGATGGAGCAGTAAATATTATTATTTTTTTAATTTTATTTATTTATTTATTTTTCCCCCAAAGCCCCAATAGATAGTTGTATGTCATAGTTGCACATCCTTCTAGTTGCTGTATGTGGGACACGGCCTCAGCATGGCTGGAGAAGCGGTGCCTCAGTACGCGCCCAGGATGAGAACCCGGGCCGCCAGCAGCGGAGCACGCACACTTAACCGCTATGCCACGGGGCCGGCCCATATGTTATTGACTTTATTAAATCTTGACCTTGAATATACCTCTTTTTAATATTTTGATATAATACGTAGTATGTGATGAAATGGGAAGTGTGCGGGAAGCACTTCTGTTACGCACTGAAGGACAATGGCTGTCTTGAGGAGAAGCACTTGTGTGACAATCTGAGCTGACCTAGCCACTCTTGATAGAACGTCATTTTTACTTAGAAGAACGACTGACAAACTGGGGTTATTCAGTTTTGGGTATTTGGCACACATTTTCTCAAAAATTACCTCCAAGAGCCTATCACTTCAAGGAAAACAACTGACGGTATTTTTTGACAATGACAAAATTCAAGCTCTCAGCCAAAATTATGGAAAACTTACACTTGATACAAAGAGCTTGACAGCTTTCCACTATGTAAGACTTTTCTGATAGGTCAGGGGTAGTGTTAAGCACTGTATGGTATTTTGTTTTGTTTTGTTTTCGTATAATGAAACGTGTCAACACTTGGAAGATCTGCAGAACTCAATGAGCAGAGGTCTAGAATAGTAAATCCTTAGAGACGGAACAGTGGTTGCTTGGGGCCGGGTCAAGTGATGGAGCAGGAATGGGGAGAGATGCTAATGTGCTCGGGGTTTCATTTTGTGGTGTTGAAAATGTTCTAAAATTAGACTGTAGTGATGGTTGTAAAACTGTAAATATACTAAAAACTACTGCACTGTGTACTTTAAGTGGGTGAATCATATGGTATGTGACATATATCTCAAAAAGTTATAAAATAAAAACTCTACCACCATAATAATATTGTAACATCTGGAGTTTATTTAAAACAAAAACAGGTTGTCAACACAAAGGCCATGGTTTGCTGACCCCTGTCTTATTGTACAATGTACCATCATCTTTGAGTTTATCATTCTAGAACATCTCTGGTGTCCAGTATTTCAAAGTCTATCTTTAATCTACTATTTTTTTATTCTCCCAACATGCCCTCCTTTTATCTGTGCATCAAAAAAATGTTCTTTAAAGTGAGAATTGCCTCTATTAGTAAAACGAGCTCACTTCTAACCAACACTTCACAATCAACACACACAACAACAACAATAAAAGATATCAGCTGAGGCTACAGTCATCTGAAGACTTGATTGAGGCTGAAGGATCTGCTTCTAAAATCACTCATGTGGCTGCTGGCACGAGGCCTCCGTTCTTCACCTCAAGGATTTCTCCATCTGTTGCCTGAGTTTCCTCATGACATGTCAGCTGACTTCCTCCTGAGCAAGAAATCCAAGAGAGAGCAAGGAAGACACCTCAGTGCCTTTTCTGACCCAGTTTCTGAAATGTACAACATCACTTTCACTTTCTTCTATTTGTTAGGAGTGAGTAGTCAAGTTTTGCCCACACTCAAGGAGAGGGGAATTAGCCTCCACCTTTTGAAGGGAAGAATATCAAAGAACTTGTAGACATATCTTAAAACCACCATAGCCACTTTGGCAGTATACAAACAGGCTCTCATCTCCTCTGTGGGAAGGCATAGAAACTGGGGACCAGGCCCAAGACTTAATGGTCAGAACAGCCAAACTCCAAAGATGGATAAATTCCCAACAAATATAGGTCTGTTGTACCAAGGTCAGGGCCCGGTTGGGAAAAAGATGGATGGAGTTATCTAGATTGATGTCCCTGAAGATCCTGAATTCCCAGATTCCCCTGAACCCTCTGAGCCTCCGGAGGTAGCCCACTCCTTTCCATTATTCACTAACCTCCTGTCTCCCACTTGCTTGGAGATGATACAGAGGCTGCTTCCCCACAAGACAATGTTCACCCACCCACCTCCAGCTCAGTGGGGTGTGGATATTCAGAATCTGACCTTCCTGGCCACCAGGACTTTAATCCCTACAACTGTGAATTAATCTCAAAATTAGGATTAAGTCACAACATAAGCCAGCTGCTGACACATTGAGGCTCACAAGGGAGCAAAGGGACTGTGCCCCAAGGAGCTACAAAACCTACCCAGCATGGACCAGTATAAGTCAGAAGAGTGTGTGTGAGACTGGAGTCTAGGGTGCTTGATCAAGAGGACTGGAACATAAGTTGAATAAGGGAGAGTTGATCCATTTGCAAGCTCTTTCCTAGGATCCAGGATTCAACACTTATTCATCAAGAAAATCAATAGGCAAGCTACAGATTGGGGAAAATATTCTCAACACATGTATCTGACAAAAGACTTGTGTCAAGAACATATAAAGAACTTCTACAACTCAATAATAAACAGACAATCCAACTTTTTTAAAAGGACAAAAAACTTGAGTAAACAGTGAACAAAGAAGAAATGGCCAGTGAACACATGAAAAAGTTCTCAACATCATAAGTCATCAGTAAAATGCAAATTAACCCCATGAGATACTTCCACACACCCATTAGGATGGTTAAAATGAAAAAGACAGACAACACCAAGTGTTGGTGAAGATGAGAAACAACTGGAACTCTCATATTTTGGTGTGTAAAATGGTACAATCACTTTAAAAAACTGTTAGGCAGTTTCTTAACTGAAACCCAGCAATTCCACTCCTAGGTATACATCCAAGAGCAACAGAAATTTACGTTCACAAAAAGCCTTGTACAAGAATGCTTGTAGGAGTTTCATTCACAATAGTGCCAAAATTGAAAACAGCTCAGGCGTCCATCAATAGAAGAGATAAACTGTGGTATGGTCATATAACAGAAAACTACTTTGCAATGAAATGGATTGAATTATTAATACACACAACAGTATAGATTAATCTCAGCAGTATTACGCTGAATGAGGAAAGCCCGACACAGACTAGTACACGCTACCATTACTACATACTTCCATTCAGAAATTCTAACAGACAAAAGTAATCTATAGGGATAGAAATCAGAGTAATGGTTGCTTTTGGAGGGGGAACTGACTGGGAAGGGGTACAGGGAAACTCTCTGGGGCTGATGGACATGCTCTATATTTTGATAGGACTGTGAGTTATAAGGGTATATGCATTTGCCAAAATTGATTGAATTGTACACTTAAGATCCATGCATTTCACTATATGCAAATGATACTCTGATTAGGATAAGGAATAAAACTCATCATTTTTCCTTCCAAACCTCTTCCTCTTACCATTTATCTTAGTTAACACATCACCACCTATTTAGTATTCTTCAAGCCCAATTCATCCTAGACTTCTCTCTCTCTCTTCCTGCCACTGTCTCTCCCTCTATCGCCAAACCCTTTGGAATCCTTCTCCTAGAGAACTCTCAAATCTGTCACCTCATTTCCATTACTGAAGACCTGGGCTTAGTTCACACCCCTGGACTAACGAAATAGACTTATAGCTGGACTTACCCTTTCCTAATTGACTCCCTACAATGCCAATAAAGTGATCTTCCTAAAATTCCTAATTTATTATGTCATTCTCTCACTAAAAATTCTTCAATAGATTTACACTACCTGTGAAAGACTATCTAAACTCCTGGCAGAACAACACGGCAACGGCTACCTAGTCTAGTCTGTGAGCATGCGCAACGGATTTCATGTCCGAAGTAGTCTGGTCCCCCAGTAGAGACCTGGCAGTCTCATATTCTGTCTGATGAACTATGTATTTATGTGTCAGGTTCAAGCATATAGCCTGGATTTCATAATCATCTCAGTTCAGTGACAAATGCTCATCCTCCTCCTTTAATGCCTCAGTGAAAGGAGTCCAACTCCAGCCACCAAGACTCAAACCCTGGAGGCACCAGTTCTCCCCACCCCTCATCAGCCACACCAGATGTGACACAAAAGTCCTTCCCATTTAGCCTCAACAGCATCCATCGAGCTGACTGGCTGCCTTGTTCTAACGTCAGGACTGTAGCACCCCTCTTTAATTACGGCCGTTGCCTCTCAACCGGTTTTCTCCACTTTAAATGCAACTTAGAGGACTTACGCCTGACACATTAACATCCTGCATGGTTCAGATTTCAGTATCCCAGAGATTCCCACTGTCCCTGGGTAGCACTATAACTGTTGCTTTACTTGGAGTTTTGTATTACAAATTTCAAAAAGATTAGCTTAAAAATGAGGACTCCCAGTGATCAAATCAACTCTCCATTTTTATGACTCACTTTATCTCAAAGTTAACGTCAGAGGCTGGTCTAACATCCCAGCAAAGGCTTACTTTCATGTCATTGAAAATGTCTCAGCAAAAATTGAACTGCCTTTGTTGGGGCTGCTATTTATAAAATAAATGTCCAGAGCATGGCAGGTGAGAAGACATTACCTCTGAGATGCCTTCTAACACAGATGTTTTTCTAATATTCAAGGTGGCAGATTAAAGATGGCCATAAATTGACACTCCTCCCATTAGAGGTGGGGTCTATGTCACCTCCCTTTAAATTTGGGCAGGTTCTATAACTGCTTTGACCAACAGAATACTTCAAGCGTGATGCTGTGCCAGCTTCCAGGCCCAGCCCTTAAGAGACAAGCAGCTTCCATTTCTTGTGTCTTGAAACAGTTCCTCTTGGAGTCCTCAGCCGCCATGTAAAAATTCCAACTGTCCTAAGGCCGCCGTACTGGAGACACACGTAGGGAGGTCCTGAGACCACACGATAGAGAGAGATGCCAAGCCTGCCCCAGCTGAGGTCTCAGACATCACGGAGCATAAATGAATCTTCCTCACTGTCTTCTGTCTGAATTCCTGTCCTACAAAATTGCAAGGAATATTTATTTATCCAATGAATATTTACTGGATATCTACTATGTGTCAGGTTCCACTCTGCATGCTAGAGTTACACTGACGAACAAAACTAACAGTTCCTGTCCTCTGGGAGCTGACAATGAATGATAAAATATAAAAAGAGAAAAGCCAATAAGCCACAGTTGGGCTCAAGAATTAAAAAATGGTCTCAGTGCACAAGGTACACATGTACGCAGTGGTGGCAGGAGGGCAGGCCCACGCCTACTGGGACCTAGGCATGGACCCCAACACTGGCAGCCATAACTCAATTCCTATGGGGTAAAGGAGTCTTGCTCTCTGCAAGACAATAGTCTCAAGCCAAACTTGAGGCTCGAGGCCCTTCTTCTTAAAAAGAAGCTGAAAAAGACAGCTGCCAACTGGGGCTAGGTGCCCTGACCTCACAGGAAACCGTGGGCTTGGGGAGGCGAAGAACACAGAATCTGAACTCAACTGGGTCTGAGATTCCCAAATATGATCACAGAACAGAGCATCAAAATATCATAAGATCTGGTTCTGGGCTGGAGGTGGAGGACAACACGTGATGGCAACTATCAAATCATAAAACCGCTAGACAGGAGGGAAAGAGACAACTCATCCATAAAACTGTGCATCTGTTCCTGACAACATATGAAACACACCCCACTGAAATTAAACACAGAGAGAACCTCTCAAGTCCACCTAAAAGGCTTTGCCTACACAGAAGAAAAGCTGTAGTACTATTTTGTAAGCAAAGTTTGTGTTTTGGTGTGTCATCTATGGAGAGATTTTATTCTTGTTCCTATAGTGTTCGATATTGCTATGGTGGGGAAATAAAACTCAGCAGCCTGCCGAGCATCAAGAGAGTCTGACAGTCACAGCCACTTATGAGTCTACTTAGCTGGCTGGCAGCCACCGTGCAGCCCTGGAGAGGACTGTGGGCCAGCTCGCAGTGAAGACGGATCTCCTCTTTAAGGGAGCCACTGTAACTCTAAGGAATGGACAAAAGCTACTATAAAACTGCAAGTATTCTCACACACAGATTTGACTACTTTAAGACAAAAATGAGATAGATGAGTGTTTTCAATAGTAAGTAAGTTTTTCATAACGTGATCGCAAGTAAAATAATTTGCTAACATATGCCTTTTAAATTCAGGTATGAATGGAACACATCAGGTGACCCTGGGTGACTTTTGCCTCATCTATTAGTGAGGCAAATTAGTATCCAGGATCCAGTCATTTTATTCTTTATGAAAAAAAAAAGCAATTGAAGTAAATAAATGTCTAACCACAGTTTGACAAGAACCTAGCCTGGAGGCAATATTGAACAGGCAAGAAGCGCAGAGTTCTGAAGATGGAATGGTGAGTTTCCGACCTTGACTCTGCCCGTAATAGGTGTGAAATCTTTGGGAGGCGACTTTGCTTCTCTGTGCCTGTTCCCTCATGTGCTCACACACTATATTGGCATTCATATATTACATTTTACAGGGGTCTTCAGAAATGAAACTGAGTAGTAGAGCAATACTTTGATAAGAATGTATTTTATTTTGTTTTGCTTCAAGAAAAAATACAAGAACATACCTTTACTGTGGCAATCTAATGAAGGTGCCCCTAAGAAGTCATTTCTAGATGGGACTGGGGACTTTGTTTTAACTTTAAAATAGGTAATCTTTCACAAGCCCGGGAAGCAACAACTGTATTTAAACGGAAAACTCTCCACCCGGGAAGAAGCAAACCACCCAGGGGCTGCATTGGTTTTGCAAGTGCCCGTGACGGCGGCGCAAGGATGCAGGAAGCACCTCCTGCGTCGTTGTCCCACTCCCGACTGGACTTGGGGGCTCGGTCCTAAGTGAGCGGACCCCGTCCCGCTCAGCACCAGCAACGCCCCGCTTTCCCTTCCTGCAAACAAGCAGGTGCAAATAACTTGGGGCCCCTGCGACCGCCTCGCTGCACTCACCTGCCGCTGCACAGCAGCTCGCAGCCCGGCTGCTTCGCCTCCCCCGGGCGGCCCCGACCAGGAGGCGGGGAGAGGGGCGTGGCTTAAGAAGGGGCATGGCTAGGGGCCTGGGCTCTTCCCCCGCCCACCTCACTGTGCCTGCGCCCAAGGGCGCGGGGCAGGGTAGGAGGTGGTGCCCCCGTGGTGGTCGGTGCTGATGTGGGTCTACCTGGTGTTTGCTGCCCCTCCTGTTCCGATCCTCTGAGCTTTCCAGCCATCACGGCGCCCAAGTCTGGTCACTCATGCCGCCCCTCCGCCCGCCTGCGTCGGGTGCCAGCAACCAGCCAGAGTCTCCCCCACGGGGTCAGCCTACCTCCACCTGCTCCTTCGGAGAACGCCCTGACGCCTCCTCGCCTGTGTCCTTGGCTCCTGGCTGGTTAGGTGTATCCTGTGGTTTAATCACCTCTGCAGCTGAGACAGTGAAACCAAGAAGTGAAATAACTTGCTTCAAGTCACAGACCCAAAATGCGCTCCAGCTTGAAGTTGATTGCAGGCTGCCTGCCGCCGCCCTTGCACCTCGCGTGGCGCGCCCAAGTTGAGTGCCTAGCCAAGTGCCGTGGACTTGACCTGAGTTTTCGCTGTTCCTTAAGCCCTGCGAGGGCGGTATTACCTCTACAGAGGAGTCTAAGTGACTTGTCAGTCCAGCTTTGTCTCATGGCAAAACCTGGGCCATTTAAAACACCCTTTGTGGCCTCTGTGTTCCTCCATACTTTTTGTCTTAAGTGGCTTTATTGAGGTGAATTACAAAAAGCCTGTACATATTTAAAGTGTACAATTTCATTTTTATGTATGTATGTATATGCCCCTGAAACCGTCACCACAATCAAGAGTGAACGTAGCCACCACCCCCAAAAGTTTCCTTCTGCCTATTTGCAATTCCTCCTCCCAGTCACAGACTGCCATGACCACTCCTCAGATAACCATAGATCTTCTTTCCGTCACTATAGATTAGTTTGCATTTTATAGAGTTTTATTATGAATGTTTACTGTGTGCGTTTTTGGGAGGAGGAGAGTCGGGCTTAATTATTTTGAGATTCAGCAGTGTTGCTGAGTGTATCAATAGTTCATTTCCTTTTTATCACTGAGTAGTAGTCCATTACATGGATATACCACAGTTTGTTTATCCATTCACTCATTGTTGGACTTTTAGGTTGTTTCCAGTTTCTGGTTTTTTTTTTTTTTTTTTACAAACAAAGCTGTCAACATGGTTCTTCATTTGCTTACTATTCAGTTTTGAAAGTTCTTTACATTATCGGGATATGTCTTTCCAGTTATGTGACTCAATATTTTCTTCCAGTCTGTGGCTTAAAAGTTGTTTCAGAAGCAGACTTTTTAAATACTTCAAAAGCAAACCTTTTAAATTTTGATAAAGTTTAATTTATTAATTTTTATTTATAGATTGTGCTGTTGGTTCCATATCTAAGAAAATTTTTCCTAACCCAAGGCCCCAAAGATTCTGTCCACTTTTTCTCAAGAAGTTTTATAGTTCTAAATTTTAAATTTATGTCTGCAATCTATGCTGTATTAATTTTCATATATAGTGTGAGATATGGGTAGTAGTTAATTTCTTTGCATGTAGATACACAGTTGTTTCAACCATTTGTTGAAAAGACTAGTTTTTCTCTACCAAATTGCCTTTGCCACGTTTTTGAAAATCAATTGATCATATAAATGTGAGTTTATTTATGGAATCTCTATTCTGTTCATTGATTTATTTATCTGTATTAGCATTGATATCACATGGTCTTGATTACTATAGCTTTATAATAAGTCTTGAAATCAGATCATTTAAATCTTTCAATTTTGTTCTTTTTTCTCAAAGTTGGCTTGGCTATCCTATACCCTTTCCATTTCAAAATGAATTTTAGAATCAGTTTGCCAGTTTTAACAAAAAAAATTGCACAGATTTTGATTGAGATTGCAATGAATCTATAGATAAACCTAGGGAAAATTGACACCTTAAAAATATTGAGTCTTCTGATCTGTGAAAATGGTATGTATCTGCATTTACTTATGTATTACGTAATTTCTCTCAGAAGTGTTTTGTAGTTTTCAGTTTCAGTGTACAGGCCTTGCACATCTTTTGTCAGATTTAACTCTAATTATTTCATACTTTTTATGCTATTGAAAATAGTATTACTTATAAATTTTTAATGGTTTATTGCTAATATATAGAAATACAATTGATTTTTGTATATTGATCTTACATCCTGAAAACTTGCTAAACTCGCTCATTAGTTTGAGTAGCTTTTTATACAATCTATAGGATTTTGTTCGTAGACAATCATGTCATCAGTGAATAAAGACCATTTTCTTCTTCCTTTTCGATCTGGACAGTTTATTTCTTTTTCTTACCTTAATTGTACTAGCTAGAACCTCCAGTACAATTCAGTGGGGGAATGGATGGTCTTTCCAATAAATGAGGCTGGGTCAATTGGATAGTCATACGAAAAAGCATGAACCTTGACCCCTGTCTCACACAATACACAACAATTAATTTCAGAACCTTCATGGACCTGAATGTGGAAAATGAGACAATAATACTATTAAAGAAAACATAAGACAATGTTAATTGTAAGGGCAGGCAAAGATTTCTTAAATGAGACACAAATAACAGTGGCTATAAAAGGTTAACAAATTAATTCAATTTAATTTATAAATTAAATAGGATTAACTTATACATTAATTAAATTAGTAGAACTTGTATTCATCAAGACACCGTTAAGAAAGTAAAAGGTAAATGACAGGCCAGGAGAAGATATTTGCGAAATGTGTCTGACAAAGGACTCCTATAAATTGATAAGAAAACATCTGCGTCAATTTTTTAGAGGAGAGGAGGGGCAGAAGGCTTTCAGTGACCTTTACAAAAGAGGATAGCCAAAGGGCAAGGCATGATGAGAAGTCATTCAGTATCATTAGTCATCAAGGACATGCAAAGTTAAACCACAATTGAGATAGCACTACAAACCAAGACTCTCAACCCCCACTGTATTTGCTACAGCTATACTTACATGTTCATCTTACGACCTAGCAGTGCCATTTCTGGGTATATACCCAACGTAAATGAGTGCTTATGTCCACCAAAAGACATGAATGAGAATGTTCATAGCAGTTTTATTCATAATGATCAAAAACTGGAAACAACTCCAATGTCCATCAGCATTAGAATGGGTAACTATATTATGTTATATTCATATAATAGAATACTATTGTATGGAATGGAATACTACAACAAGGAAAAAGAACAACTACTGCTACATGCACACACTTGGATGAATATCACAAATACAATGTTGATCAAAATAAGCCAACCACAAAAGGTTACATCTGTATGATTCTATTTGTATAAAGTTCATAAACAGGCAAAACCAACCCATGGTTACTTTTGATGGGGGGAATGATAATGACTGGGAGAGAGCACAAGCAAACCTATTGGGGTACCAGAAATGATCTATACCTTGATCTGTGTGGTGGCTAAGCAGATGTATACACATGTAAAAATTCACTGCTCTGCACCTAAGATTTATGTGTTTTATGTATAGATGTTATGTCAACATAAAAGAAAACTGAAGTGTTTTTTTCTGAACATAATTATTCAGCTCTGCTGATACGTACACATATTTCTGAGCCAAAGCTGCACTTTTGATCACTATAACTTTCTAGTAGGTTTGATATCTACAAAATAAGTTCAAGTCTTTTCTTCCAAAATTTTCTTGCACCTGTATGCTTCCAAGGTAAACTTTAGGATCAGTTTTTCAAATTCCTTAGAAAAATTCTACTGGGATTTTTATTGGGATTATGCGATATTTGTAGTTTATTTGAAGAGCACTTACATCTCTCCAGTATTGACTCTTTCCATCCAATCAACATGGTTCGTTTATTCAGGAATTTTCAATCAAGTTTTAAATTATTCTTTATGTAGGGCTAGAACATGTTTTGGTATATGATATATATTAAGTCATTATGATTTCTGTTCCTATTATAGGAGAAATATTTGTCCCATTACTTCTCTAATCATTGCTGGTATATAAAAAGGCTCTTCTTCTCCCTATCTGGCCACCTTGCTGAACTCCTTCATTCATTTTAGGAGTTTTCCATTCGATTCTTTTAATTTCTAGGTTGTGAGTAATGTATTAAAATCTTTTCTCTTTTATATGAGAATCTGACTTCTGATTAGTTTCCTAACTATGTTTTCCTGAAAACAGAATGATGGTATGTGTAGACTATGTGACTAGGCAACTTTGCTTATAATAAAAATGACTCCTGGTTTGTAACTTTTGTCTGGACTGGGAGTCACCATGGCCTTAGGTTCCTTTTCTAACCTGCAAGTCCCTTGTGGGGACCCTGGAAACCATGCCTATGGACTTGTCACCAAAGATATTTTCGCGGGGGTCGGGGGCATGAGGTTTTTAAATCAGAGTGACTGCCTGGTGTAGCTCTTGTCTTCCTGCACCTAAGCCGTCTGCTGAATGGACTGCAGTAAAGATTCCCACTGCTAGGAATATCTACACTGCCTTGCTAGCATGTGTGGTTCCTGCCCTATGGCCTTGAATAGGCCAGGATGGTATGTGGCCCACAGTGGTCTTGTGAATCTGAATTAGTTGAATCTAAGAAGACCCATGCCCATGGGCATTTCAGAGTGGTGGAGCAGTGGGCTATACTTTCGGACCCTCGATGCAGTTTGACCAATGGACTGTGAGATAGAGGGGTGGGAAGGAAAGATGACAAGGCATTAAATGTCTGAGAGGGAGAGTCCATCTGCCTGTTCTCTGAAGTTGAAAACTCTGCGGCATATGACAAGAGATTAGGGCAGAAGCGAGCGGGCTGGAGTAAAACCAGATTCATACCAAGAGGAGACACTGCTCACTGTTTATGAAGGGGACCTGGGCCGAAACCCACTTCAGCTGAGCTACCGGGATAGGTTAATGTCTCGCTGGGAGGGTTGGAGGGGGGCTGCGAAGACAAAAGAATGAACCTAAAGATCCCATGCTTGTGATGGGCCGCCACCTGATAAAGCAGGCGGAACTGCCAAGTTGACTGCAATTCCACTCAAACTTGAATCTACATGGAGTGAGGTTTGAGAGCACCCAAGCAGACAAAGGGCTGTGCGGTGGCCAGCAGGTCCAGGCAGAGCTACAATGACAGCAGTTTAATATGGTTTGGGGTCACCAATACAAGGTTAAAGAAAGCTCTCCATGTGTGGCAAAGGGTAAACCCAGGCCACCTAAACAGCATCCTGGAGTCTGACAACAGCTTTGGACCAAGAATGCTTGAGTCAATTTAAGGCTGCACTGGAGCCTGAGCAGTGTCCTCTGCTGCCATCGAGTGAAAATTTATGGGAATGTAAACATTTTCAAAAGCGACGCAGATTTTTAAAGCAATCATTGGTTATTGTAAAAGCCTAAGCTGTACTATTAGACTGGATAAAACTCTTGATTTGCATTTAATGTATAGGGAAAAACTACACTTTTTCTAAAAAGGTTAAATAAATTTCATTGTAGTATATTTGATTTGCTGAAAACTATGGTGTAATATCATTTGATATAAAATGCCTAGAATTCCCAGAATAAAGGGGGTATTTTAGGCATTATAAAGACAGATGGCCAAAGACTATTCCAGTTGCACAGGACATGGAGGGGACATCCTTACCCCACTGGTTAATACAAATCCTCGTGATCACAAAATGTGCTAACTTGTCCTTTTCTATGTTGAAAATGTCAGCCAAAGTCGTGGAGGTGGACTATGGGCAAAGGGATAACAAACACTTCCGCATGAGAATCTAACCTTAGGTTATCTCCCTGAAAGTATGTGTCAACTATTTACCTAGGCAACATTGCTTACAGTAAAAATGATCATTAGTAAATTGCATCTGGACTGGCGAACCTCTAACTACCCGATGGGGAAACGATTGTTTTGAGCTTCCTGCGTGTGAAACTCTTGTAACTGGGCACGACCCGTGCAGAGACCCTGGAAGCTACGCCTGTGGAACTGTGAGATCGTCTCTGGGAGGCATGGGGCTTTACATCAAAGCAGCTCTCGTAAAGGCCCCAGTGTGGATCTCGACTCCTTGCACCTACTGAATGAAGTGCAGCAAGGACCTCGCTGCAAAGAACACCTGAGGCTGCTCTGTGATTGCTGCGGCTCCTGCCCTGTAACCTTCTAGCTGCGCCGAGGAGGCCTGGGTCGTCTTGTGAGTCAGCAAAGCCTAAGAAAACCGCTGCGGGCCTTGCAGTGGTCATTACATCCACTGCCAAAAATGACTTTTTTTTCTTTTTCCTTTCCATAACTATACTCATGTCCTTTTCATTTGTTATTTGTTAGAGTTTGTTGAATGATAGTGAGCACAATGGTGGGAGGAGGGGTGCAGTGGGTGAGGAGGGGAGACTGAATACCTTGTCTCTATATTTTATTTTTCCACTTTTTATTTGGAAATAATTTCGAACTTATAGAAAAGTTGCAAGAATACAAAGACCTCCTAGAAAGACTTCACAGAGATTCACTGTTAACATTTTTCCACATTTGCTTTGTTTTTATTTTCTCTCTCTACATGTATGCATTTTTATTATCATTATTTGAGAGGAAGTTGCAGCCAGCATATCCCTTTATCCTTAATATTTTATTGTGTATTTCCTAAAATACAAGACATCTACTTACATTATCACAGCATAATTCTCAAATTGGGAATTAAAATGAATACAGTGCTATTACCTAATTAACAGACCTGTGAAAATTTTTCCAGTTATCCCAATATTGTTTTTTTTATAGCATATTTTTTCCCTGCTCCCAGATCCAGTCTTGTAGTCATCTCACTGTTTTTAGTTGTCATGTCCCTTTACTCTTCCTTAATCGAGAATAGTTCCTTAACACTTTTTTGTCTCTCATGACATGGGCATTTTGAAGAGCACAGGCCTATTGTTTTAGCAGAATTTCCTTCAGTTTGGATTTGTCTGATGTTTCCTCAAGGTCAGATTCAGGTTGGGGTCTCCATCCTTTAGGGAACTCCACTCTGGCCTTCCTCTAGCCACATCTCTCAAGACTGGAGCCAAGGAGGCAAGCCCATTGGAGCCTACCCACTCCCACTTGGCCCAGAGAGTAAATATTTTAGGCTTTGCAGGCTATATGATCTCTGTCACAACTACTCAGCTCTGTTACTGTAGCAAGAAAGCTGCCGTAGATAATGTGTAAATGAATGAGCATGGCTATATTCAAATAAAATTTTATTTATAAAAACAGGTGGAGGGTGCATATTTGGCCCATGAGTCAATTTGCTTGACCCCTCTTCTAATCCACGCCCCAGCTACCAAGAAGTCCAGAATTCCACGCCCAAACAGCCTCAGCCCCGTTCCCAGAGTAGGCCTGTGAGGGCCTCTCTTCCCCAGGTCTGCCATCGTGAGGCGTGGCATCTTGCCACTAAGGAGTGCGTTTCTCTAGGCTTGCGTGGGCCCAGGAGATGGCAGTTTTGAAGAATGTGGACAGATTCGAACGCAGAGGTGGGGCCTTCACAGTGTCAGAAAGAGTTGAGAGTGAGAAGAGAAGGGGCAAAGAGCTAGCCGGGTCGGCTCCCCTCCTCTCACCATGTCTGGTGCAAGACTCCAAGGAGCCTAAGAATTACATTTGCATCTGGCCTTCCTGGTAAGTGTGAAGGGTTAGTTTATCCAGAGAAAAAGGAGTGACATATGTTATTCAACCATTTGTTGCTTGATTTATATGTGTATATATTGGAAAATTTAGCTATATGATACGTGATCTCTATTTGCACTTTGCCCCAATCCCATAGTGCAAGGGCAGCCTGTGTGACAGCATGAACACTTCTCAGAACAGCCTCAGTGGGGCTGACTGGTCCCCACAGGTGTTCACCTGTGAAGGGAACCTGCAAACTGTCTCCTGGCTCCACTCTGCCCCGGGAGAATCAGGGGCGATCTGTGGCAAGGCCTCCCAGCCTTCCTTGCCTGCAGCCATTTGGGTTGACAAAAGACCCCAGGTTCAGTGCTCAGCTTCTAAGCAACAGAACAAGGAAGATACTAACGGGCCAATTCCTCATTCTTCCCACTTTCTACTTCTAGACTGTCTTTTCTTTCTGGTTTATCTAACTGATTTCTTTGGACCTCTTGATATTTGAACAACCAATTGCCCTGACAGATTTCAGACCCCTGGAGGTTTCTGCATCTCCCTCTCTCATTCATGTAACACACCCCCACCACGACTGCCGCCACCCCTGCCATCGCCACGCTGCCGTAGCTGCCTCTGGTCAGCATAGGGCCTTAAGGCACCTGTCCCTTACCCAGAACACTCCAGAGCCAGGAGATGTTGTAGGGGTGCCATCTTACCAACACTAGTGCACACTCATATCCAGACGCTTTGGAATTCCAACCAAGTAAATAATACCAATATGGTACCGGGATCTCGTAAGTAGTGAGGTGTATCTGGAAAGATAAGCAGTTCTTTAAAATGTTACCTCATGAAGTACCTCCAACTTTGAATATCTTTTAGAGGAAAGTAATGTATGTAAAGTATTAATCTAAACATCACTACCAATAACATAATACTTTTGGTAAGGCATCCGATAACATCGAAATTTAAGAATTACTGCTATGCAATTTGCAAAATCCCTATAATATGGTAGCATATAGTTTACTGTTATATAATTTACTATTATTTTGCTGAATTTTTTAACTTTTGTCCTAAAATTGTTTTCTATAAATATAAACTCTAAAAGTTGTTCCATTGTAATTTGTTTCTTTTTATAATGCTTTGAATCTCCAGAAAAAGACCTTTTTTATGACAGTCTTTTGCAATAATATATTGATTAGTTACTCTATCATTTTAAAAAAATTTTTATTGAGGTCATAATGGTTTATAACATTGTGAGATTCCAGTTGTACATTATTATTTGTCGGTCACCGTATAAATGTGCCCCTTCACCCCTTGTGTCCACCCCCCGAACTCCCTTCCCCCTGGTAACCACCAAACTGTTCTCTCTGTCCATGTATTAGTTGATATTCCACATCTAAGTGAAGTCATACAGTGTTTGTCTTTCTCTGTCTGGCTTATTTCACTTAACATAATACCCTCCAGGCCCATCCATGTTGTTGCAAATGGGACAATTTTGTCTTTTTTTATGGCTGAGTAGTATTCCATTGTATATATATACCACATCTTCTTTATCCAGTCATCTGTCGACGGACACTTGGGTTGCTTCCACTTCTTAGCTATAGTGAATAATGCTGCGGTGAACATAGGGGTGCATAAGCCTCTTTGGATTGTTGATTTGTGCTTTGTTGTGTAGATACTCAGTAGTGGGATAGCCGGATCATAAGGTATTCCTATTTTTAATTTTTTTTGTGTGTGAGGAAGAGCAGCCCTGAACTAACATCCATGCCTATCTTCCTCCACTTTATGTGGGATGCCGCCACATCATGGCCTGACAAACAGTGTGTCAGTGCATGCCCGGGATCCAGACCTGGGCCGCCAGCGGCAGAGTGAGCGTACTTAACTGCTACACCACGGGGCCAGCCCTGTTTATAATTTTTTGAGGAATCTCCATACTGTTTTCCATAGAGGCTGTACCAGTTTGCATTCCCACCAGCAGTGGATTAGGGTTCCCATTTCTCCACAGCCCCTCCAACATTTGTTGCTTTTTGTCTTGGTGATTATAGCCATTCTAACGGGTATAAGATCATACCTTGGTGTGGTTTTAATTTGCATTTCCATGATGATTAGTGATGTTGAGCATCCTTTCATGTGTCTGTTGGTCATCTGTATATCTTCTTTGATGAAGTGTCTGTTCATTTCCTGTGCCAATTTTTTTATTGGGTTGTTTGTTTTTTTGTTATTCAGTTGTGTGAGTTCTTTATATATTATGGAGATTAATCCCTTGTCAGATTTATGGTTTGCAAGTATTTTTTCCCAGCTGGTGTTTTGCCTATTCATTTTGATCCTGGTTTCATTTGCCTTGTAGAAGCTCTTTAATCTGATGAAGTCCCACATTTTATTTTTTTTTTTTGTTTCTCTTGTCTGAGTAGTCATGAAATTCAAAAAGATCCCTTTATGGCTGACGACAAGTAGTGTACTACCTATATTTTCCTCCAGGAGTTTTATAGTTTCAGGTCTCACCTTCAAGTCTTTGATCCATTTTGAGTTAATTTTTGTGTATGGCAAAAGAATATAGTCTACTTTCATTCTTTTGCATGTGGCTGTCCAGTTTTCCCAGCACCATTTATTGAAGAGGATTTCCTTTCTCCACTGTATGTCCTTAGCTCCTTTGTCAAAGATTAGCTGCCTGTAGATATGAGGTTTTATTTCGGGACTTTCAATTCTGTTCCATTGATCTGTGTGCCTGTTTTTGTACCAGTACCATGCTGTTTTAATTACTATCACTTTGTAGTATGTTTTGAAGTCAGGGATTGTGATGCCTCCAGCTTATTCTTCTTTTTCAGGATTGCTTTAGCTATACGGGGTCTTTTGTTGCCCCATATGAATGCTAGTATTCTTTGTTCTATTTCTGTGAAGAATGTCCTTGGGATTCTGATTGGGATTGCATTGAATCTGTAGATGACTTTAGGTAGTATGGACATTTTAACAATGTTTATTCTTCCAATCCAAGTGCATGGAATCTTTTCCCATTTCTTTATGTCATCGTTGATTTCACTCAGTAAAGTCTTATAGTGTTCCTTGTATAGGTCTTTCACTTCCTTGGTTAAATTTACTCATAGATATTTTATTCTTTTTGTTGCAATTGTAAATGGGATTGTCTTCTTGAGTTCTCTTTCTGTTAGTTCGTTGTTGGTATATAGAAATGCAACCGAGTTCTGTAAGTTGATTTTATACCCTGCCACTTGGCTGTAGTTGTTGATTATTTCTAATAGTTTTCCAATGGATTCTTTAGGGTTTTCTATATATAAGATCGCGTCATCTGCAAACAGTGAGAGTTTCACTTCTTCATTGCCTATTTGGATTCCTTTTATTCCTTTTTCTTGCCTAATTGCTCTGGCCAGAACCTCCAGTATTGTGTTGAATAAGAGTGTTAAGAGTGGGCACCCTTGCCTTGTCCCTGTTTTCAGAGGGATGGGTTTCAGTTTTTCTCCATTGAGTATGATGTTGGCTGTGGGTTTGTCATATATGGGCTTTATTATGTTAAGGTACTTTCCTTCTATACCCATTTTATTGAGAGTTTTTATGATAAGTGCATGTTGGATCTTGTCAAAAGCTTTCTCTGCATCTATTGAGATGATCATATAGTTTTTATTCCTCGTTTTCTTAATGTGGTGTATCACATTGATTTGTGGATGTGGAACCATCCCTGTGTCCCTGGTATAAATCCCACTTGATCATGGTGTATGATCTTTCTAATGTATTGCTGGATTCGGTTTGCCAATGTTTTGTTGAGGATTTTTGCATCTGTGTTCATCAGCGATTTTGGCCTATAATTTTCCTTCTTTGTATTGTCCTTGCCTGGCTTTGGTATCAGGGTGATGTTGGCCTCGTAGAATGTGTTGGGATGTATTCCATCTTCCTCTATTTTTTGAAATAGTTTGAGAAGGATAAGTATCATGTCTTCCTTGAATGTTTGGTAAAATTCTCTAGAGAAGCCATCTGGTCCTAGACTTTTACTTTGTGGGAGGTTTTTGATTACTGTTTCAATCTCTTTACTTGTGATTTGTCTATTCAGGTTCTCTATTTCTTCTTGATTCAGTTTTGGAAGGTTGTATGAGTCTAGGAATTTATCCATTTCTTCTAGATTCTCCAATTTGTTGGCATATAGTTTTTCATAGTATTCTGTTATAATCTTTTTTATTTCTGTGGTATCTGTTGTAATTTCTCCTTTTCCTTTTCTAATTTTATTTATTTGAGCCCTCTCTCTTTATTTCTTGGTGAGTCTGGCTAAGGGTTTGTCAATTTTGTTTATCTTCTCAAAGAACCAGCTCTTTGTTTCATTGATCCTTTCTACTGATTTTTAAATTTCATTTTCATTTATTTATGTTCTAATATTTATTATTTCCCTCCTTCTGCTGACTTTAGGCTTTGTTTCTTCTTATTTTTCTAATTCTGTTAGGCATAGTTTGGGGTTGCTTATTTGGGCTTTTCCTTGTTTGTTAAGGTGAGCCTGTATTGCTTTGAGTTTCCCTCTCAGGACTGCTTTTGCTGCATCCCATATGAGTTGGTACGGTGTATTTTCATTTTCATTTGTCTCCAGCTATGCTTTGATTTCTCCTTTAATTTCATCAATGATCCATTGGTGGTTTAGTAGCATGTTGTTGAGTCTCCACAGCTTTGTCACTTTCCCAGGTTTTTCCTTGTAGTTGATTTCTAACTTCATGGCATTATGGTCTGAAAAGATGCTTGTTATGATTTCAATCTTCTTAAATTTATATAAGCATGCCTTGTTTCCCAACATATAGTCTATTCTTGAAAATATTCCATGCGCGCTTGAGAAGAATGTGTAATCTGTTGTGTTTGGATGGAGTGCTCTGTATATGTCTATGAAGTCCATCTCATTTAGATTTTGTTTAGGTCCATTATTTCCTTATTTATTTTCTGTCTGGGTTATCTGTCCATTGATGAGAGTGGGGTGTTAAGATCACCTGCTACTATTGTGTTGTTGTTAATATCTCCTTTTAGGTTTGTCAATAGTTGCTTTATGTACCTTGGTGTTCCTGTATTGGGTGCATATATATTTAAAAGTGATACGTCTTCTTGGTGGAGTGTCCCTTTTATCGTTATATATTGCCCCTCTTTGTCTCTCATTACCTGTTTTATCATGAAGTCAACTCCGTCTGATATGATTATGGCAACACCTGCTTTCTTTTGTTTTCCATTAGCTTGGAGTATTGTCTTCCATCCTTTCACTCTGAGCCTGTGTTTGTCTTTAGAGTTGAGATGTGTTTCCTGGAAGCAGCATATTATTGGGTCTTGTTTTTTAATCCACCCCACCACTTTGTATCTTTTGATTGGAGAGTTCAGTCCATTTACATTTAGGGTACTTATTGATATATGGGGGCTTGTTGTTATTTTATCGCTCTTTTTCTGGTTCTTTTGCATTTCTTTTGTTTCTTGTCCCATGTGTTTCAGACTACCAATTTAGTTTGGTAGTTCTGTATGGGAGTTCCCTTAGTTTTCTCTTTCTTTTTCATGTGTGATTCTGTTCTGATTATTTGATCAGTGGTTACCATGAGGTTCGAATAAAAAATATCTTGTATGTGATAGTCTATTTTTTGATGGAATCTTATTCCCTTAGACTAAGTTGATTCAATCCCTTTCCTCTTCCCCTTCTAAGTTATTGCTGTCATATCTTATTCCTTCTTGTGTTGTGAGTTTGTGTTTAACATGATGAGGTTATATTTATGCTTGGTGCTCACCTTCCCTTGATTTTTTTTGTGTGTGTGTGAGGCAGATAGGCCCTGAGGTAGCATCTGCCAGTCTTCCTCTTTTTTTTTTCTTTTTTTGTTGAGGAAGACTGGCCCTGGGCTAACATCCATGCCCATCTTCCACCATTTTACATGGGACGCCTGCCACAGGCCACATGGCCTGACAAGTGGTGCGTGGGTGTGCACCCAGGATCCGAACTGGCAAGCCCCGAGTCACTGCAGTGGAGCACGTGCATTTAACCACTTGCACCACTGGGCCAGCCCCTGATCTTTGGTTTTATATTGAAGTGTTTGCTTGTCTATTTTGATAGAGGACTGCAATTTTTCTGGTTTTGTTGACCTATTTTCCTCCTTGTTCAAAACTTTGAATCCCCTATCTCTTTTTTTCCTCAGGTATGCGGGCCTTCTTGAACACTTCTTGTAGTGGGGTTCTTGTGGCAATGAACTCCCTTAGCTTTTGTTTATCTGGGATAGTTATTATTTCTCCATCATATCTGAAGGATATTTTTCATGGATAGAGTATTCTTGGCTGAAAGTTTTTGTCCTTCAGAATTTTGAATATATCGTTCCACTCTCCCCTAGCCTGTAAAGTATCTGTCAAGAAATCAGCTGAGATCCTGATAGGAAATCCTTTGTATGTTATTTATTTATTTATTTTTTGGTCAGGCTGCCCTTAATATTTTTTTTTTTGTCATAGACTTTTGCCACCTTTACTACTATGTGCCTTGGAGAGGGTATTTTTGTGTTGATATATTTAGGAGATCTATTGATTTCATTCACTGGTATTTCCAGCTCCTTCCCCAGGTTTGGGAAGTTCTCAGATATTATTTCTTTGAACAAGTTCTCTGCTCCTTTTTCCCTCTCTTCTCCCTTGGAATGCTTATAATCTTTATGTTGGATTTCCTAGAGTTGGATATTTCTCGGAGAGTTTCTTCATTTCTTTTTAGTCTTAGTTCTCTTTCCTCCTCCATCTGGAGCATTTCTGCATTGCTGTCCTCAATATTGCTAATTCTTTCCTCTATATTGTCGGCTCTGAAGCTTAAGGTTTCCAGATGTGTCTTTATCTCCTCTATTGTATTTTTCATCTCTAAGATTTCTGGTTGGATTTTTTTTTATGGTTTCAATCTCCTTTGTGAAGAAACTCCTGATATCATTGAATTGTCTGTGTTCTCTTGTATTTCATTAAGCTTTTTTATGATGGCTATTTTGAATTCTCTGCCATTAAGATTATGCATTTCTGGGGCCCGCCCCGTGGCTTGGCGGTTAAGTGCATGTGCTCTGCTGCTGGCGGCCCTGGTTCGGATCCCAGGCGTGCACCGATGCACCACTTCTCTGGTCATGCTGAGGCTGGGTCCCACATACAGCAACTAGAAGGATGTGCAGCTATAACATACAACTATCTACTGGGGTTTTGGGGGAAAAAATAAATAAATCAAATTATAAAAAAAGATGATACATTTCTGTGCTTTCTGGGTTGACTTCTGGGTGCTTGTCATTTTCCTTTTGGTCTGGAGATTTAATATATTTTTGCATGGTGCCTGTAAGTGTTGGCTTACTTTTCGTCATAGTGAAAATATATGGTCGCAGTTTCCTCTTGCTGCTGCTGGTTGGGAGTCAAGGGCCGTGTATTCTGGCCTGCCTCAATCTGCAGGCACTCTTGTCACCCCTGGCTGATCTGAGGCATGGCTGAGTGGAGGCTGCTGGGGGGGTAAGTGTGGGAAAAGCTGGAGCTGGAGTGTGGGAACATCTGAGACTGGAGTGCAGCTAGGCTGAAGCAGCTGGGGCTTGGGTGCAGGTAGGTTGAAGCAGCTGCAGCTGAAGTGCCGCTCGGCCAAAGAAGCAGGGGCTGGAGTGCCACTGGGCTGAAGAAGCTGGAGCTGGAGTGCACTGAGCTGAAGAAGGAGGAGCTGGGGTGCCACTGGGCCAAAGAAGCTGGAACTGGAGTGCTGTGGGCCGAAGTTGCTGGTTCCAAGTCAGCTGGAGCCTGAGCACAGGCCAAGCCAAAGCCACTAGAGCCAGGGAATGGGGGGCGGTCCAGCCGAAGGAGCTGGTGCCGTGACATGGGGAAGCCAGGAAAGCTGGGGCCATGGCTTGGTCCAGCCAGAGCAGCTGGGGCTGCGGTCTGGTGGGGCCTGAGCTGCAACTGCCTCTGGTGCAGGGGCACAGGCTTGCCTTGCTGGAGGTTCGGCCCGGGCACCTGGGGACCGCTGCCTGTGGGGGTGGGGCATGGTTACACTGCCCCTACTGGTGGGGCCTGGGCTCCTGGGGGCTGATGATTCTGGGGATAGGGCTGAGCTTAAGCATCACTGTGCTGAAGCGCCAGTCGTGTGGGCCGGGTGGGGGAGGGACGCTTACTTTCTCCTCCCTTATCTCAGAGGTTTCTCACCTCGCTGTCACTCTCTGCTCTCCTGAGGGGCTAGCTGGTTGAAACTACCCTCGCAACAGTTCAGCTCCCTCCGTAGGGGGATCCCCTCAGGCCATGAGGGGTCTTGGAGAGCTCCCGGTTTTCACGCGGTGAGCCACCCCTCCCCCTCCTCTGAGAGCTGCGTGGTCTCAGTCTCTGGGACGCAGTCCTTGGGGAAGGAAAGGAGCTCCTCTGACCTCCTTCCAATTCCTCTAGGGATTCCAGCACCTCCGTCCTCGGGTGTATGGCTGCTTGAGTGCCTCAGATGTCGCCTGTGTTGTGTGAATAGCTTCTGTTGGAATATGCATGCCCTTTTTGTTGTGTCTTAGAGGGGGAGAGTTCAGTGGGGGAAGCTCACTCCACCATGATGCTGACATCACTCAGTTGTCTTTTCATTTTGATCCTCATTTCCTTTGCCTTGCAGAAGCCCTTTAGTCTGATGAAGTCCCACATGTTTATTTTTTCTTTTGTTTCCCTTGTCTGAGTAGACATGAAATTTGAAAAGATCTCTCCAAAACCGATCTCAAAGAGTGTTCTGCCTACATTTTCTTCTAGGAGTTTTATAGTTTCAGGTCTTACTTTTAAGTGTTTGATCCATTTTGAGTTAATTTTTGTGTATGGCAAAAGATAATGGTCTACTTTCATTCTTTTGCATGTGGCTGTCCAATTTTCCCAGCACCATTTGTTGCAGAGACATTCCTTTCTCCATTCTATGTTCTTAGCTCCTTTGTTGATGATTAGCTGTCCATATATGTGTGGTTTTTTTTCTGGACATTGAATTCTGTTCCATTGATCTGTACGTCTGTTTTTGTACCAGTATCATGCTGCTTTGATTATTATACCTTTGCTGTATATTTTGAAGTTAGGGATTGTGATGCTTCCTGCTTTGTTCTTTTTTCTCAGGATTGCTTTAGCTATTTGGGGTTTTTGTTGCCCCAATGAATTTTAGTATTTTTTGTTCTATTTCTGTGGAGAATGTCATTGGAATTCTGATTGGAATTATATTGAATCTGTAGATGGCTTTAGCTAGTATGGACATTTTAATCATGTTTATTCTTCCAATCCATGTGTATGGGATATCTTTCCATTTCTTTATGTCATCATCGATTTCTTTCAACAATGTCTTATAGTTTTCATTGTATAGGTCTTTCACCTCCTTGGTTAATTTTATTCCTAGATATTTTATTCTTTTTGTTGCGATTGTAAATGAGATTGTATTCCTGAGTTCTCCTTCTGTCAGTTCATTATTAGAGTATAGAAATGCAACTGATTTTTGTAAGCTGATTTTGTACCCTGCAACTTTGCTGTCATTGTTGATTATTTCTAATAGTTTTCTGATGGATTCTTTAGGGTTATCTATATATAAAATCATGTCATCTGCAAACAGCGAGAGTTTCACTTCTTCATTGCCTATTTGGATTCCTTTTATTCCTTTTTCTTGTCTAATTGCTCTGGCCAGATCCTCCAGTACTGTGTTGAATAAGAGTGGTGATAGTGGGCACCCTTGTCTTGTCCCTGTTCTCAGAAGGATGGCTTTCAGTTTTCCCCCATTGAGTATGATGTTGGCTGTGGATTTGTCATATATGGCCTTTATTATGTTGGGATACTTTCCTTCTATACCCATTTTGTTGAGACTTTTTATCAGAAAGCGATGTTGGATCTTGTCAAAAGCCTTCTCTGCATTTATTGAGATGATCATATAGTTTTTATTCCTCATTTTGTTAACATGGTGTATCACGTTGATTGATTTGCGGATGTTGAACCATCCCTGTGCCCCTGGTATAAATCCCACTTGATCATGGTGTATGATCTTTTTAATGTATTGCTGGATTCTGTTTGCCAATGTTTTGTTGAGGATTTTTGCATCTGTGTTCCTAAATGATGTTGGCCTGTAATTTTCCTTCTTTGTATTGTCCTTGCCTGGCTTTGGTATCAGAGTGATGTCGGCCTCATAGAATGAGTTATGAAGTATTCGATCTTCCTCTATTTTTTGGAATAGTTTGAGAAGGATAGGTTTTAAATCTTCTTTGAATGTTTGGTAAAATTCTGCAGAGAAGCCATCTGGTCCTGGACTTTCATTCTTTGGGAGGTTTTTGATTACTGTTTCAATCTCTTCACATGTGATTGGTCTGTTCAGATTCTCTATTGTTTCTTGATTCAGTTTTGGAAGGTTGTATGAGTCTAAGAATTTATCTGTTTGTTCTAGATGTCCAAATTGTTGGCATATGGTTTTTCATAGTATTCTTATAATCCTTTGTATTTTTGTGGTGTCCATTGTAATTTCTCCTCTTTCATTTCTAATTTTATTTATTTGAGCTTTGTCTCCTTTTTCCTTAGTAAGTCTGGCTAAAGGTTTGTCAATTTTGTTTATCTTCTCAAAGAACCAGCTCTTTGTTTCATTGATCTTTTCTACTGTTTTTTAATGGTTACAAAGGGACCATACTAATGTAAGGTGCTAATCACAGGGAAAATTGGGTGTGAAGTACATGGGAACTCTGTATTATCATCACAATTTTCTGTAAATCTAAAACTATTCTAACATTAAAATTTTATTTAACAATTTTTTAAAAATAAAGGCAGGGCTCCCTGATATCAATAAGCCTCGTGAAAATACATTCATTAATAATCAGAGGAAGCACCCCCCACACGCTTGTATATACACACACACACACACACACACACACACACACACGCACACAATTCGGGCATAGGGAGGGAGCCCAGGATCTGACACTGACATCACAATGAACAGAATCCAAAAAGCAATTACACTGTCAAGTACTATGCTAAAACAATTATTGAAATTGCTACTTGAAAACAGTTAATGGAATAATTAAGACAGATTGAACTAAAAGCTGATTTAAAATTAACCTGACGCGTGCATGCTATCTAAATAATGACTCTCTCCTATGAGCTAGCCTCTCATTAAAATCAAATTCCACTGGGAGAAATTACACACTTGCACCATGATTGGGAAGAACAGGCCACGTTCACTCAACCACTGATGGAACTGGAGGGTCATCAGACGAGGTAAATGGAAATGAGTGTCCTGTCCTTCCAGGTGTGCTGCTATCTGTCTCAGTAACAAGCCACTTCCCTCCCATTTTTCCCTTTGGAAATGATGGAAACTCATTAAAATTGCGTCATCTCAGGACCCCAAACCACTAGATGACTGAGTGGGCACATCTGAAGCTTCCAAAGGGAAAGATCGGAAGGGAGGGGCCATGGGCTGGGGTCTCGTGGATGCACTGAGGGCAGGGAAGGGAGCTGAGCAGCTCTGAAAATGAGGCCCCTCAAGCACTCGAGGAAACTCGATGGCTTCCACACCTCGTTTCTCTAAAGGTGAGAAAACCCACGCTTGTTGGAGACCAAACTCCAGGCGGGTGGCAGAGGCAGGAGCTCTTTTCAACGTAATGCTTTTCCCCGCCCAGCACCTTCTCCTTTCCACTGCCGTATCCAGATGGAAAGAACTCATGGTGAGGTTTGTGGGTCTACTGGCCTCGATCCCACCTTGCTCCTGAGTTTAGCCCAGGGGTGTCCCAGTCTGAGTGAGCAGTTTTCGCTTGTCCCCATATCCCTAGCTGGTTGCCTGCCACTGGCCAACATAGGATCCTGTGGTGTGTGCGCCTATGTGTGGGGACGCACCTGAAAAGGCCCGCCCTGCTGGAGGAGGGTCATGGCCACCTCTCCCTCCAAGGGCCCTGGCTCCTGGCAAGAAGGTCTCAGCTGATGTCTGGAACACAGGGGTGCAGGCATCTTGTTCCTTGTAAACCCCTGGAGTTACCTTGATAACATTTTTTTAAATGGATCCCCTGCTCAGCATTTTTGTGAGATAAAGAATTTCCCCCATTAAAATTATTCAAGTTTAGTAATAACATATTATTGGGACAAGCAGGAAAACACAGGATGCTCCAAAACGATCCATTACTTGGAGGATTTTAAAATTCTAATGAGAGAAACCACTCTCTCTCATTGTTCATCCTCTTGGCCATCAGCAGGATTAGTCTGGGAGAAGGACAAGGCAGGAATTGGCTACATTCCTTATTTATCCCTCTGATTTCTCCAGAGTTTTTCTTTTCTTCAAAGAGACATCTCTGGGCTCTGCAGGACTTGTCAGTGGTGAAGTCAGGCGACTCTGAGACTGTGCAGAGCAGGAGGATGAGAACAAGGGAGGGAGAGGAGGAAGAGCTGGGACAATCACTTCCCATCACAGGCTGAGGCTGAGTTAATCTCCATCTAGGTCAGGATCCCAGGAATCGGATATCATCAACCTTGTCACACCATGGGGGTTGGGAACAGGGAACAGCCAAGGCGCCACGGCCACTTTCAGAGAAATAAACAAAGTGGGAGGGCATCACTGGGAGCCAGTTTGAAAATGGTCACTAATGTGAAATAATAAAACACACTATACAGAAAAATGAAGACAATTCTTTTGGTTCTCAGACTCGCACACACCGTGTGTTCTTCAGGAGCAGACTGAAGCCGTTGACCTCTAGGGTGATTGTGAAAGGATTCTGGGCTCCATCACTGTTTCTGAATAAGTCAGAACAGTCCAGCACTCTCTCCTTGATAATGCGGAAGATGACCAGCATCCAGGTGCTGTGGGGTCGAGACTTCTATCACTCAAGGCATCCTGCCAGGCAGAGGGTGCTAGCCTGGTGGCCACTAGACCTTTATCAGATGTGGGATTTGCAAATATTTTCTGCCATTTTAGATTGTGGATTATCTTTTTTTCCTTCTTAATATTCTCCTTTTATGCACAAAAGTTTTTCATTTTGAAGAAGTCCAATTTGTCTAATTTTTCTTTTGTTGCTTGTGCTTTTGGTGTTATATCTAAGAAATCATTGCCAAATTCAAGTCACAAAGATTTACTCCTATGTTTTCTTCTATGAGTTTTATAATTTTGGCTCTTTTATGTAGGCCTTGGATCCATTTTGAACTCATTTTGTGGATGGTGTGAGGTAAGGGTCCAGCTTCACACTTTTGCATGTGGGTGTCCAGTTGTTCCAGCACCTGTACTAACTGTTTGTGGGTTTCTTCGGATTTTTCCTCATGTATGATTCTATCTGCATAAAGAGGCAATTCTACTGCATTTCCAATTGTTGTGATTTTTATTTTTATTTTATTTCATACTGTCTGTGCCTTTATATTTAAAGTGCAATTTTTGTAGATAGTATACATTTGGGTCTTATTTTTATATCCATCCCAAGAATCTCGGCCTTTAACTGAACTCTTCGGTCCACTAATGTGTAAAATGATGAGCAAACAAGATGGTGGGATAGGAGTTTCCAGCACAGGTTGTTCAGCAACAGCCTTGAACAAAAAGAACAAAGTTGGAGGCATCACACTTCCTGACTTCAAAATATACTACAAAGGTATGGGGGCCGGCCCGGTAGCATAGTGGTTAAGTTTGCCTGCTCCACTTCGGAGGCCCAGGGTACACAGGTTCAGATCCTGGGCACAGACTTACACACTGCTCATCAAGCCATGCTGTGGTGGTGCCCCACATACCAAAAATAGAGGAATATGGGAACAGATGTTAGCTTAGGGCTAATCTTCCTCACCAAAATATATATATATGTATATACTACAAAGCCATAGTAATCAAAACAGCATGGCACTGGCATTAAAACAGACACACAGACCAATGGAACAGAAGAGAGAGCCCAGAAATAACTCCATGCATTTATGGTAAATTGATGTTTGACAAAGTTGTCAAGAATACACAATGGGGAAAGGATAGTCTCTTCAGCAAATAGTGTTGGGAAAACTGGTTTTCCACACATGGAAGAACTGACCCCTTACCTCACTCCGTATGTAAAAATTAACTCAAAATGGATTAAAGACTTAAATTTAAGACCTGAGACCATAAAACTATTAGAAGAAAATATAAGAGAAAAACTTGAGATTGGTCTGGGCAATGCTTTTTTTGGACATGACCCCAAAAGCAGTGGCAAAAAAAGTAAAAGTAGACTGATGGGATGCATTCAAACTAAAAAGCTTCTGCACAGCAAAGGAAATCATCAACAGAGTGAAGAGACAACCTACAGAATGGGAGAAAATATTTGCAAACTGTAATCTGATGAGGGATTAATATCCAACATATATAAAGAACTCATACAACTCAATAGCAAGAAACAAGTAACTCAGCTGAAAAATGAGCAAAGGATATGAATAAACATTTCTCACAAAAAGATATACAAATGGCCAACAGATACATGAAAAGGTGCTCAACATCACTAGTCATCAGGGAAATGCAAATCAAAACCACAATCAGATATCACCTCACACCTGTTAGAATGGCCATGATAAAAAAAAACAAAAAATAACATGTCTTGTTGAGGATGTGGAGAAAAGGGAACCCTTGTGCACCATTGGTGGAAATGTAAATTGGTGTGGCCACTGTGGAAACCAGTATGCAGGTTCCTCAAAAAATTAGCAATAGTATCAATAGAACACCTTGGTGTGATTGATAGAACCAATCATTATACATAAAACAGATCTGCACATATATGATAAATAAAAGAACATAAGGGTAAAAATTAACAGTAGAACTACCACGTGATCCAACAATCCCACTCCTGGGATATATCCAAAGGAAATGCAATCAGTATTTCAAAGAAATATCTGCACCCCCATGTTCACTACAGCATTAATCACAGTAGCCGAGATATGGAAACAACCCAAGTGTCCGTTGACAGATGAATGGATAAAGAAGATGTGGTACATATACACAACAGAATATTATTCAATCATGAGAAAGAAGGAAATCCTGCCATTTGTGACAACACGGACGAGCCCGGGGGACATTATGCTAAACGAAACAAGCTAGACAGAGAAAGACAAATATGGTATAATCTCACTTATACGTGGAATCTAAAAAAACAAAAAAAACACATGGAACTCATAGAAGCAGAGTGTGGTTACCAGGGGCTGGGGTTGGCGGGGGAGATGGTGGTCAGTGGTACAAAGATGCAGTGACATAGGTTGAATAAGTCCAGAGATATAACATACAGCACGATGACCACAGTTAATACTACTGTGCTGAACACTTGAGATCCACTAAAAGAGTAGCTGGGTGCTCTCATCACACAAAAATAGTAACTGTGTGAGGAGATGAGGTGTCAATTAGCTTGACTGCAGTAATTATTTCACTAAGTATATGTACATCAAATCAGCATTGGATACTTTCAAATATATAATTTTTATTAAAAATATATAAAATTAAAAATAAATAGCTATTGACATAGTTTTGGGTCTGTGATTTTATTTCTTTTTTCTATTCGTTTCCTCCAGTTTTTTCCCCTTTATTTGTCTTTTTAAAACTTTCCTACTGGTTTTTTCAAAGGAAGTAATGGAGGCATGATTCACATGCCATAAAAGTCAAGTTTTTTTATTTTACAGTACTATTTGATATGAACACATACATTCATAAACCACCACAAAAATCAAGACAGAAAACAGCTCTGCTGCTCCCAAAATTCCCCATCTGACCCTTGTGGCAGCCCCTCCTCCCCACTAGCCAACACTGATCTGCTCCCTATCAGTAGTTCTACTTCTTCTTGAATCTCACAGGGGTGGGATCACACACTGTGTAACAACTTCTTGAGATTTACCTTCTTTACTTAGCAGATTGTATTTGATATTCATCCATTTCATCTCACATATAAAATGCTTATTCCTTTTCATTACTGAATAATATTCCATTGGATGGATGTGCCACTTATTTACTAGCTGAAGACCGTTTATATCCACACATTGTCTGTTTGGGTTGTTTCCAGTTTTTGAAAATTGTGAATAAGTCTGCTATAAACATCAACATACAGATTTTTGTATGAACGTAACTTTTTGATTCTCTTTGACATATATCCAAGAATATGATTACCGGATCAGAAAGATTACGTGGTCAACATTTCTTTAACTTTACAAGCAACTCTCAAAATGTTTTCCAATATGGCTGAAACATTCTGCTTTCCCAGCAGGAGTGTACGAGCATTCTGGTTGCTCTGCATCCTTGCCAGTACTTGATATTGTTGCTAATTTTTTAAGCCATTCTGAAAGGTACACACATGTATCTCATTGTGATTTTCACTTGAATTTCTCTGATGACTGATTATGTTGAGCATTTTTTCCTGTACTTTCATTCCATTTGTGTATCATTTTTGCTGAAGTGCCTCTTCAAATCTTTTGCCAATTTTTTAGGAGGTTGTTTGTTTTGTTATTCAGATTTAAGAGTTCTTCATATATATCGAATAAAAAGCCTTCACAGATATGTGTTGCAGAAGTGGTTTCTCCCAGTTTTTGACTTGTTTTCCTTCTCTCAACAGTGTCTTTTGAAGAGAAGACGTTCTTAGTTTTGATAAAGTTTAACTAAACAAAATTTGTTATGGGTGTGCTTTTGGTTTCACACCTGAGAAATCTTTGCCTAATCCAAGGTCATGAATATTTTCTCCTAGAAGATTTATAGTTTTAGATTTTACACTTACTGCTATGATTCACTTTGAGTTAATTTTTGTATGTGGTGTGAGACATGGGTCCAAGGATTTTGGGGTTTTGTTTTGTTTTGAGTTATATATTATGGTGGATATTTTTGCATATGATTATTCAATTTTTCCAGTGCCACCTTTTGAAAATACCATTCTTTCTCCATTAAGTTATTTTTGCAACTTTGTCATATATCAATTGCTCATACACATGTGATTCTGTTTCTAGATTTTCTCTTTTGTTCCACTGATCTGTGTGTTTATTCGTTCACCAGCACACTATTGATTATCGTAATGTTATAATATGCCTGGAAAGCAGGTAGTTTAAGGCCTCCAACTTTGTTCTTCTTTTTCAAAATTGTTTTGGCTATTCTAATTACTTTGCCTACTCAAATAAATTGTAGAATCAACTTCATAGTTTCTACCAAAAATACGCTGGAATTGTAATTGGTATAGATCAACATAAGGAGAATTAATATTTAAAATACCGAGTCTTCCAATCCACAAACACAGTATATTTCTGCTGGGTTCTGAATGCTTATGTCCTCCCAAAAGTCACACGTGGAAATCCTAAGCCCCAAGGTTGAGAGTGTTAGAAGGTGGGGGCCTCTGGGAGGTGTTTGTGTCATGTGGGTCGAGCCCTCATGAACAAGATTAGTGCCTTTATAAAGAAAGAGGCTCCAGAGAGAACCCTTGTCCCCTCCACCATGTGAGGACACAGCAAGAAGGCACCGGCTATGAAACAGAAAGCGGGCTGTCACCAGAATGTGACCATGCTGGCGCCTTGATCTTGGACTCTCAGCCTCCAGAACTGTGGGAAATAAATGTTTGTTGTTTATAAGCTATCCAGTCTGTGGGTTTTGTTATAGCAGCCCGAATAGACTAAGATCATTTCCCTGCTTATTGAAGTTTTCTTTTACTTCCTCCATCAGTGTTTTGTAGTTTTCAGCATAGAGATTCTACAGGCATATTATAGGATTTATTCCTAAATATGTTATGATTTTTGTTGCTATTGTAAGTTGCACTTTAAAAATGTCAATTTCTGGGGGCCAGCCTGGTGGCACAGTTGTTAAGTTCGCATACTTCACTTCCACGGCCCTGTGTCCTCGGGTTCGGATCCTGGGCATGGATCCACACACAGCTCATCGAGCCATGCTGTGGCAGCATCCCATACAAAGTAGAAGAAGATTGGCACAGGTGTGAGCTCAGGGACCGTCTTCCTCAAGCAAAAGAAAAAACATGTCAATTTCCAATCATTTATTGCCACTGTATAGAAATACAAATGATGTTCGTATGTTGACTTTGTATCCTATGACCTTGTTACACTCATTTATGAATTCCAGTAGCCTTTTTTTTGTTATATTCTCAAGGATTTTTTACGCAGACAGTCATGTCATCTGTGAAAAAAGACAGTTTTACTTCTTCCTTTCCAATCTGTATGCCTTTTATTTGATTTCCTTGCTATTTCACACCAACTAAGAATCCAGTGTGGTGTTGACTGGAGACAATGAGAGTGGATGTCTCTGCCTTGATCCTGACTTACAGGGGAAGCCTTTAGTCTTACTGTCTGTGATAACTGTAGGTTCTCATGGATGCCTTGTATCAAGTTAGAGAAGTTCCCTCTACTTCTACTTTCCTGGACGTTTATAAATGGATGTAGAATTTCTTCAAATGCATTTTCTGCATGTCACATGATTTTCTTCTTTGATCTGGTCAGGTGGTGGATTACATTGTTTTAATTTTGTCCTACTGGCTATTTTTTTTTCAGTCATTTATCCAGGGTTCACAATCTCCATCTCTAACTTTTCCTGTTCCACTTACAATGAACATTTTAGTACTTCAGGTAAAATATGGAAATATTGCAGCCATATTGGGCCACCCCGCCCATCCTTTATGCTGTAGTAACTGTATGTACTGCATCTACATATCTTATGAACCTCAGAAGAAAATATTATCATTTTTTAAAGACTTTATTTTTTTAGAGCAGTTTTTGTTTCACAACAAAATTGAGTGTTTGGTACATATATGCCCTGCTCCCATATGCACAGCCCCCCCACTATCAACATTGCCCATCGGATAGTGTATTTGTTACAGATGACCAACTTGCACTGACATGTCATCATCACCCAAAGTCCACAGTTTACACCAGGTTAACTCGCTGTTGTGCATTCTGTGGGTTTGGACAGATGTCTAATGACATGTATCCACCATTATTGTGTCATACAGAATAATTTCACTGCCCTAAAATCCCTCTATACTCACCTATTCATCCTTCTACCCTCCCCATAATATTACAGTTTTTACTTTAAGTTGTGTGTATTATACAAAAATTAGAAGGAGAAAGCAGAAAAAATGAGTAGACTTTGACATTTACCTAGATATTTACCATTTCTGAAGCTATTTATTCCATTCTGAGGATCTGAGATTCCTTTTCTGGTATAATTTCCCTTCTCCTAAACAATTTCCTTTAGCATCTTCTATTGTAGAGATTTGCTGGTAATAATTTCTTTTAGTTTTTCTAAATCTGAAAGTGTTGTCTTTCAACAGTGATTTTCGAAGGATATCTTTGCTGGATATATGATTCTGGATTGACAGGTCTTTTTTTCTCTCTCTCAACACTTTAAATCTCTTTTCTCATTCTCTTCTGGTCGACATAGTTTCTGATGAGAAGTCAGCTATTAATCAAATCATTACTCCACTCTGTGTGAAGTGTCATTTTTCTCTGTTGCTTCCAACATTTGCTTTTCAGCCTTGGTATCCAGCTGCTAGATCTGATGTGTCTCTATGTGGGACTGTCTTCATTCTGCTTGGTGTTAGTTGAGCATCATATTTGCAAATGTCTACCTTCCATCACTTGGATAATTCCAGCCACTATTTCTTCAAGTATTTTTGTCTGCACATTCTCTCTCTCCATTCCTTCTTTGAAGCCGACCACATGTATATTAAAGTTTGATCTTACCTAAGAGTGACTGAGGCTCTGTTATTTTTCCACCTTTTTTTCATTCTATTTACCATGTTAATTTCTATTGCTCTACTTAAATTCCATGTAAAGAATTTGTTATTTCTAATATTGTATTTTCCAATGCTAAAATTTTCTTTTTTAAATTTTTCTGCTGAGATTTCCTACTCTTTCATTTGCTGCAAGCATATTTGTTTACCTTCACGGAGGATAGTTATGACAATCACTTTAAAATCTTTGTTTACTACTTATGCTTTCAGCCAAGGTGAAATAACAGGGAACAAATTTACCCTTCTTCCCACAACAACTGAAAATCTTGGGGAACATATATGAAACAGTAGTTTTCACACAGTGGGTCTCAGGCAGCAGAGTTCAGTGATCCCTGAGAGACCTGGAACCGACAAGGTCGGCCCTGTGATTGCCCTGCTGCCTGGAGAGAGAATTCCAGGCTCCAGCACAGGGAAGGAGAACCCAGGTGGACCCCTGAGCTCTCTCTGAGTTGAAGAGATGGCACTGGGTGTCCTGGGAGGCTGAGGTGAATAGAGCACATACAGAAGACCACCAAAGAAGAGAGAACTGCAGCAAGAGAGAACATCACAGATTCTCAGTGGGCCCACTGCATTTTCCATTGAGTACTGACCAGTGCACCCATGTGAGGAAACTACCCAACACTACAGAATCAAACACCAAAAAATTAAAGGAAATAATTCTTGGAGCTCACACAGACAGGAATGGTTTGGGTTCAACCAGTCCACACATAGCTTAGGAAAGCCCAATAACTCACAGGAGATTGTGTCCAGTATTCAGAGTGGCCTCAGTGGTGGAACACAGTCAGCTTTGGACTAAAGTTTACTCAGATCCCACCTAACAAAGCTTAGAATCAGCCTGAATGTTTCAAATTGTTTCAAAGTAACACAACTCTGTCCCAGGAAACAGCTCAAGAATATTTTTAGGAGTACAAACTATCGAGGTTCCAACAAGGAAAAATACACAATGTCTACCAGCCAACCAAAAATTACCTGGTATGCAAAAAAGCAGGAAAACACATCATGTAATGAGGGGAAAATTCAGTCAATTGATATTGACCACAAATAGCAGAGATGACGTAATTCATAGACAAAGATGAGATGTTATTACTGTCATCATATTCCATATGTTCAAGAAGTTAGAGAGAAGACTGACAATGTAGGGGGTCGGGAGTGGGTGAAATAGGTGAGGGGATAAGAGGTACAAACTTCCAGTCATAAAATGAATAAGTCATGGGGATAGAATTACATCATGGGGAACATAGTCAACAATATTGTCATAACTTTGTATGGTGACAGATGGAACTACATTTATCATGGTGATGACTGTATAATGTATATAAATTTCAAATCACTATATTGTGCACCTGAAACTATCATAATATTGTATGTCAATACTTCAGTAAAAAAAAGAAAAGGCTGATGATGTTAAGTAGAAATATGGAAGATATGAAAAAGACCCAAAAACTTTCAGAGATGAAATGTCTGTAACTAAACATCTGTAATGAAAAACTTACTAGATGAGATTAAGAGCAAATTAGTCAAAAGATTAATGAACTTGAAGACATATAATAGAAACCATTCAAAATAAAATACAGAGAGAAAATAGACCAAAGAAAATGAGCAGAAAGTTAACTGCAGGACAACTTCAAATGACCTAAAATATGAGTAATCTGAAAGAGAAAGAGAAGAAAACAGAAAAAACCATTTGAGGAAATAATGACTGAAAATTTTCCATATATTATTAAAAAAATACTATAAACCCACATATCCAAGACACTTAATGAACCCCAAGTCTCAGAAGTATGAAGACGGCACATCATAAATAAATTGCTTAAATAGGGTGATAACAAGATAATCATGAAATCAGACAGGAGATAAAAAGACCTGCTGAGTGCAGAGGAACAAAGGTTAGGATGAAGGCAGATCTCTTACTGGAACTGAGGCCAGAGCAGAGTGGAGCAAGGTCTTCAGAGTATTGAGAGAAAAATCTGCTAATTTATGATTCTATGCTTGGCAACAAAGGGTACAAATAAGATAAAATATCAACTTTCTCAGACACACAAGAGCTGAGATAATTCACGGTCACCAGTGGATCAGCGCTGAGAGATGCTGAAGGAAAATGACACAATATGGAATCCTTATGTGAAGAAAGGGCTAGAGAGCACTTTCTGTGGGGTATGTAACACGTCGAATAAAACGTGTGACAACATGGACACGGAGGCTGCAGTGGGGGTGGGAGAGCACTGTTGTGATGTTGTTCAGGCGTCATGAACTGGTCTGATATTATTTGAAGATAAACTGTGATAAGTTCAAGATGTGTACTGTAAACCCTAATGCATGCACACACACGCACACACACAGCAAAGACTTATCCAGAATAAGCCAAAATAGATGATTAAATGGAATCCTAAAAAATACTTAAATTATCCAAAAAAAAAAGCAGTCTAAGAGGAAAAAGGAAACAAAAAACAGATTGGTCAAATAAGAAACAAATCGCAGGATATATTCAAATCTAACTATTATCAGCAGTAACATTAGATGACAGTGGTCTAAAAACCCCATTTAAAAGACATAATTTGTCAGATTGAATAAGAAAGCAAACTCAACTATATGCTGCCTACCCCAAACCCACTTTAAATATAAAAACACAAATAAATTTAAAATAAAAAGATTGAAAAAACATGCCATGCTAACACTAGTTGAAAGAAAGCTGGAGAAGCTATACTAATACTAGATAAAGCAGATTTCAGGCACAGTGAATATGACCAGGAATAAAGGAGGTCGTTGTGAAATCCAAAAGGGTCCATTATCAAGAAGACATAATACAGACTGTTTATGCACCTAATAACCGAGCTTCATGGCACATGAAGAAAAATCCTTATCTGCCAGTTCCAACACCTGAGTCATCTTGGGATCTATCTCAGTTGATCCTCTTTTCTCTTAATAATGTGTCCCACTTTCTTGATTTTTGGAGGTTGGGTGATTTTGCACTGTGTCCTGGACATTATGAATGTGGTGTGGTGGAAATTCTGGATTCTGTTATTTTCCACCAATGACTGTGTCTCTTGGTTCAGCAGGTAGTGATCTCAGTTGGTCTTGAACCGCAAACTGGCTCCTAGCTGTAGCTCCAGCCTCAGTTCAGATCTTCTGTTGTTAACGGGTGGCTTGCGCATGTGTGGTTCAGTCCATCAGAAAGGTGGGGGCAGAGTCTGAAGTTTCCCCTGCACATTTCTTCCCCTCCTGCAATCCCCCTCCCTCTTCAGTGACCATGTCCGGGACTAGGTGCCTGGAGAAACTCAAAGGTGGGTTTGGAAGCAATTAACTGTTTTTCCAAGCTGTTTCTTTTCCTTTTGTAGGTTAAGGAGATGTAACCACCAGCCATCTTGAAACTGACCAAGCCACACCACAAGAGCTATGCCCATGAACTTTGCTTTATTTTTAATGCAAAGATCTCTCCAGGAGGAGCTTAGGCCTCATTATGTGGAAGCATGTTCTCGAACTGAGCCTGTGGAGGTGAATACCCACCGCTCCCTTTTGAATATTATTCCCCAACTGAAATAAAATTTCCTGCTTCCCTTAGTTCTGGGACGCCATGACTTAGGAAATGATTCCTCATGGCCTCCTATTTGCTGCAAATACAGTTTACTTTGTGAGACAACTTCCACTGGTATAGTCTTATTTAACTCACCAGGAAGTGAGCCCACTTGGTTTGGTCACAAACCCACTTGGTTCGGTAACAACCACAGCCCCCCAAGTTTCAATTTTCTCGTTCTTGGGCTGTGAAGACTGTGGTTTTCCCAGAGCCACTGCCTCCCATGCCCTGCTCTGACTGCACATGGCCCCAGACTGGAAGCCACAGGAATTCACTTCAAACTACTCCCCCGGAATCCGTCTGCTGCTGTTCACTCCCCAATGCCGTCAAGTGGCTCCTGGCTGCATTATGTACAGATTTTCTAGTTGTTCTCTGTGGGGGAGGAAGTGTGGCGTGATCTCACAAAATCATTACAGGAAGCAGAACCAGCAATTACCCGTCCACTTTTAGAACTGCCTTGTGCACGAACCTCACATCCTTTGAGTCCCAGTTGGAAATAGCGTATGTTTCATCTGTTTCAAACGTCGAGATAGCTTCCCTGCAGGGGACTTGAGGAACAGATTACCATCTTCCAGAGGACATGAGTGCAGCATAGTGAACGGAACCCCTGAATAGCCACGGGTGCACTAGACGAGGGTTGGGGCCGGCTACCACAGGAGGGAAGAGGAGAGGACAGCTGGAGCCTATTCTGTTTTCAGAGTCCCCATCTCAGCACAGCTGTCTGCTCCTGCCCAGAAGCCACCTCCCCTCCTTCTTTCTATGTCATTAAGGAAAAATAAAGCCAACCTCCTTTTCTCCCCCATCATCCCCACCAACCCGCCAGTCATTCAGTGTCAGCCTGACACCATGCCCACTAGTCAGAGTGGGCCCAGGATCCAAGGACACACCACTGAGTAGTCTGGTCTCTGCCTCACAGCTCAGCAGAGATAGTCGTGCTAACAGACGCCAGGTGAGAGGGAGATGGGTGAGGGTCAAGACAGAGGAGGTTACACCTGAGGGAAGTTGGGGGGCCCCCTTGTGCCACGGAAGGAGGGTGGTCCTCACTCTGCAGGCAGCAGGAGCTGGGGCACCGAGGAGTGTTGTGCCAGAAGCGTTGTGATCCGACTGCATTTCACTCAGCATTAACAAGCTCCCATCCAGCCTCGGCCCCTGGCACGCCCAGTGCGTCTCCACAGAGGGGCAGACGCGAGCCAGAAGGATCCCAGCAGCAGTATTTCCCTACCGAGTGCCAGGGGAAGGGCTGTGGTCTTGGGTTTGGAGCTGAGAGGAGGTGGAGAGCTCCAGCATGGGAGGGCGGGGGTAAGCAGGGAATTGATGGGGAGCCCAGCCAGGGACATTGCCAGGACAGGAAAGCGGGTGCAGCTCATGGTCCTGGGGGGATTGGTGTTCAGCTGATGGTCTAAGGGCTGGAGCTCTCACCTGCACACTCAGTTCCTGTGGATGGGGTGACAGGGCCCCAGAACCCTGACACACTGTTAAGACAGTAAATCTTGTAACAGCAGCCACCGTGCATCGAGCGCACGCTCCTGCCGTGCTTCACCTGCACCACCTCCCCTTCTGACCACCTCCCGGAAGTGGGGATTCCTCTCCGTTTTTGGTGCAGGGCAGCCATCAGGGTCCAGCTTGAGATGAACACATGGGGCCCACGGGAAGCCTAGATGCAGAGCCACCTCCGCCATCCCTGACCTCAGAGGGTCAGCTTCCCCGTCTCCAACAAAGGGTTGACAGTACTGTGACCCTGTAGACCCTATGGGGTTGTCTGATGGTCCTGGTGAGCTGACAGGGTGACACGGTGGGAGGAGATGAGGGGGTTGCTGCTGGCTCTGCTGGCCACACCACAGCCGGGACTCAGAGCCAGGACACGAGCTTCGTGGGGGTGCTTGCCCCCCATACAGATGCGATGCCGTGACTGGAGCCACTCGAGAACTTGGTCCGGCCATGTGGCTCCTGAGTGGGGATCAGCCAGACTGGCTACACTCGGGCGCTCCTGGAACATGCGTGCAGAGCCTCTGCTCCAACTGTCTGCATCCTGGTCCCCTCGAGAACAGCTATGGGACCCAAGTTCTCTCTCCTTCTTGAAGGTTGACTGCACTTGTCTGAAGCTGGCAGACACAGTCAAGGCGGTGGGAAACGCTGGGCATAGTGAGGGGGACTGGGCCCACCCTCAGAATGAGCACGTGTGTGTGTTGTGTGCCACTGCTGGCTTAGGCATGCTTATAAGTGACATACATGTGCGCACATGCACACACACACACGCACACACACTCACAACTCCCTTTCACCAGAAGTCTTCCCCAGGGAATTCCAGCCCAGCCCCGGCCTGTGTCCAGATCTCTGTCACCCAGGACATGCAGCTGGAGGGCGTGAGCTGAGACAAGGAGAGAGAAGAGGACAGAACCAGGAGAGGAGAAACTGCCTCTTCCAGGAGGTGACAAGGAGAACAGTGCCCCATCTCTCAGGCAGAAGATGGGGCACACTTGGGTCCCTTGAGGGCTTGGCCAAGTCACTTTCTAACAGAGGACTTGGGGTCCCCACAGCCTGTCCAGGGCCCTCTCCCTGGCTCTATGGAGAAAATACAGACCACTCTGGACGGCACCCACGAGGACCACGGTGAGAAATATCTGTGGGGCAGCGGCCTGGAGCAGGCCCTGTTCAGAGGGGCCGGGAGACGTCACCAGGCTGGTAGGGGGGTGGTCTGGGAGGATCAGAGCAGGATGTCAGAGGCGGTCCATGCCTCAGGTCCCCAAGGGAGAGGGATAGAGAGAGAGAGAGAGACAGAGACAGAGATAGAGAAAGACAGAGAAAGAGAGAAGGAGAGAGAGAGAGAGAGATCCCTGACCTCTGAGTCGCTGCCTCCACCACTGGCTGGTGCCAACTCACACGCCATCCCACTTCCACCCACAACCCCCACACTCGCCCCAGGGCCAGCCACATCACAGAGAGGCTGGTTCCTGGTCACCTCTGTTCCATCCCTTCCGGACCTGACCCCAGTGCTGGGAAAAGGTTCAGAGAAGCGTTTACATGTCCCTCTGCATGACTATAGACTTCCTCCCCTCTCCCATTCCACAGGCCCACCCACGACATCCACCTTAGTCATTAGCTCGGGAGAGGATGCAAGATGAGAGTCTGTGCTATTGTGTGGGGAGACTCAGTTTCCCGGGTTTCCCCCATGGACACATGTTCTTCAGCTGGGTCTGATTTTCTCCAGACAACCTGTCTTGTTAAGGATTTGGCCAGCCATAAGAAACTGAAAGGAAAGGGCGGAGAGCGATTCTCTCTCTGCCCCTGACAGCCCCAAGCTGGGTTGGTCCCTCAGAACTGGCCAGAGGCAGCCCATCTCACGGCGCCCTCTCCCAGGGCATCCAAAGGCAGACTCGGCACCAACCCCACCCCGCTAGCTACTGCCACGACCATTGTCCTCCTTGGGGAGGCCTGGGCAGGACAGGGACCGGGTTGTGGGAGGCCTCCAGATCTCAGGTCTGGCACACCACTTGCCAGGCTGCTTCCTCCTCTGACGGGGGCCCAGCACATGCCCCAGGAGACTTGGCAGCCGTCCCCAGGTCTATATCCTCCAGAACTCGTCCCCTGGGAAGGGGCCTGGCCCAGGTGCCAGGTTCGGCTGGTTGACCAGCCTCCTTTGGAGAAAGCAGGCAAACCGAGCCAGGCTTGCCGTGGCCCTGGTGAGACACCTGCAACCTCAGGCAGAGGGCCTCCTGTGTGTCCTCAATGGTGGATTTCTCCCCAGAGCTGTGGCCTGGGCACTAGGAAGACCAGGCCTTCCTGACTCCAGGGAGGAAGCTGGGACCTGTGGCCGGAAAGGCTTGCCCAGTTAGGTCCTGGCCCCCAAGCTCTGCGGTGCCATCTGCCTGTCTCGGCACTTCTGACTCCACAGAGCCTTTCCTACACCTGGGCTGGCAGCAGTCACAAAGTGCAGGCGCGGGGTGAGGCCATGGCTTTGTCTTTCCAGGAAGAAATGAGCCCCTGCACGTAGCAGTTGTCCCAGGCAGAGCCTTGAGCTTGAAGCCCAGTACGCCTATGGCCATCAGGGCCAGAGCAATGCTTCCAAGGCAGAGAAGCGGCCTTCAAGCTGAGTGGGAGTGGGGGAGGGGAGGGAGACAACAGCTGAAACCAAGTCAAGAAGGGCGGCAATGGAACAGCTGCAGCAGGGTGGCGCCAGCTGGTCAGAGCCTGGAGGAGGGCGGGGCCTTCACTGAGGACCCTGGAGGACAGCCCTAGGCCCCAGCGGTCGCGCATGTGCACTTGGATTGTGCGGGGGTGTGGGGGGTTGAACCTAAGCCTGCAGGGCTCCCGGAGTGGCCAGAGAAAGAAGGGCCCATGGGAGAGGTAGGCGAGATGGGCAGGTGGCGCCACCTTACTCTCCTCAGGTCCCCAAGTGAGGGGGAGAGAGAGAGAGAGAGAGATCCCTGACCTCTGAGTCTCTGCCCCCACCGCAGGCTGGTGACAACTCACACGCCATCCCACTTCCAGCCATAACCCCACGTGTGCCCTGGGGCCAGCCCCACTACAGAGAGGCCAGTTCCTGGTCACCTCCGTGCCGTCCCTTCCAGACCTGACCCCAGTGCAGGGAAAAAGGTTCAGACAAGTCTTTATGTGTCCCTCTTCATGACAAGAGACTTCCTCCCCTCTCCCATTCCACAGGCCCACCCACAACATCCACCTTTGTCATAAGCTCGGGAGAGGATGCAAGATGAGAAGCTCTGATATTGTGTGGGGAGACACAGTTTCCCAGGTTTCCCCCGTGGACACATGTTCTTCAGCTGGGTCTGATTTTCTCCAGACAACCTGTCTTGTTAAGGATTTGGCCAGCCATAAGAACTTGAAGGGAAAGGGCGGAGGGCGATTCTCTCTCTGCCCCCAACAGCCCCGAGCTGGGTTGGTCCCTCAGACCTGGCCAGGGGCAGCCCATTCCCTGGAGCCCTCTCCCGGGCCATGCAAGGGCAGGCTCGGCACCAGCCCCACCCCGCTAGCTACTGCCACGACCATCGTCCTCCTTGGGGAGGCCTGGGCAGGACAGGGACCGGGTTGTGGGAGACCTCCAGATCTCAGGTCTGGCACACCACTTGCCAGGCTGCTTCCTCCTCTGATGGGGGCCCAGCACACGCCCCAGGAGATCTGGCACCTGTTCCCATGGCTATATACTCCAGAACTCGTCCCCTTGGAAGGGGCCTGGCCCAGGTGCCAGGTTCGGCTGGTTGGCCAGCCTCCTTTGGAGAAAGCAGGCAAGCCGAGCCAGGCTTGCAGTGGCCCTGGCGAGACACCTGCGACCTCAGGCAGAGGGCCTCCTGTGTGTCCTCCATGGCTGATTTCTCCCCAGAGCCATGGCCCTGGGCACTAGGAAGACCAGGCCTTCCTGACTCCAGGGAGGAGGCTGAAACCAGTGGCCGGAAGGGCTTGCCCACTTAGGCCCTGGCCCCCATGCCCTGTGGTGCCATCTGCCTGTCTCGGCACTTCTGACTCCACAGAGCCTTTCTTACACCTGGCCTGGCTGCAGTCGCAAAGTGCAGGCGTGGGGTGAGGCCATGGCTTTGTCTTTCCAGGAAGAAATGAGCCCCTGGACCTAGCAGCTGGCCCAGCCAGAGCCTTGAGCTTGAAGCCCAGTATGCCTGTGGCCATCAGGACCAGAGCAATGCTTCCAAGGCAGAGAAGCGGCCTTCAAGCTGAGTGGGAGTGGGGGAAGGGAGGGAGACAACAGCTGAAACCAAGTCAAGAAGGGCGGTGATGGAACAGCTGCAGCAGGGTGGCGCCAGCTGCTCAGATCCTGGAGGGAGGGCGGGTCTTCACTGAGGACCTCCGAGGCCAGCCCTAGGCCCTGGCAGTCGCTCATGAGCACTTGGCTGGTGCGGGAGTGTGGGGGGTTGAACCCAAGCCCGCAGGGCTCCCGGAGCGACCAGAGAAAGAAGGGCCCATGGGAGAGGTAGACGAGGTGGGCAGGTGGCGCCTCCTAACTCTCCTCAGGTCCCCGAGGGTGGGAAAGAGAGAGAGAGAGAGGGAGAGAGAGAGAGATCCCTGACCTCTGAGTCTCTGGCTCCACCGCTGGCTGGTGCCAACTCACAAGCCATCCTACTTCCAGCCATCAGCCCCACGCCCGTCCTCGGGCCAGCCCCACCACAGAGATGTCGGTTCCTGGTCACCTCCATGCCTTCCCTTCTGGACCTGACCCCATTGCAGGGGAAACGGGTTGGACAAACCTTTATCTGTGTCTCTGCATAATAATCATCTTCATCCTCTCTCCCATCCCTCAGGCCCACCCATGACATGCACCTTTGTCATTAGCTCAGGAGAGGATGCAAGACGAGAATCTCTGCTATTGTGTGGATTGACTCAGTTTCCCGGGTTTCTCCCATGGGCACATGTTCTTCAGATGTGTCTGATTTTCTCCAGCCAACCTGTCTTGTTAAGGATTTGGCCAGCCCTAAGAACCTGCAGGGAAAGGGCAGAGGGGGATTCTCTCTCCCCCTTTCCTCCCCCTCCTTCCCCCCCTCCCTTGCTCAGATATTTTCTCACAGAGAAGACCTTTTTCTTATCTTCTTCCTTTCTCTCTCCTCACTCTCCAGGGCTCCTTGCTAATCCTTCATTTATTTATTTATTTATTTTTAATTTTTGTTTATTGCAGTAACATTGGTTTACAACATTGTATAAATTTTTGTTGTATATCATTATGCTTCTATTTCTGCATAGATTACATCGTGTTCACCACTCAAATACCAATTACAAACCCTCACCACTCCTTTCTAATCATTGGCTTGATTTCCTGCTTGACCAAACAGTTATTCATGAGAGTCTTTACTGGGTTAAAAATTGTCTGATTTGTTTAAGATATGTTGGCAGTTAATGAACATTTTTGCGTGCAAGTTGGTTAAGGAACTGGATTTCAAATCTGCCCGTTCCTCTGATGAGCTACTGAGTCAGAATTTCTGTGGTTGGCCATCTATCTCACTTCTGGCGGCTTCAGGAATTGATTGCTATGTAGAAATTGCTTGCTGGACAAGGATAGGACCTAATTTTATAATAATATGCTTTCTTTGCTTTGGAGTAGGAAGTTTGCTATTTATATGCAGGCACGTGTGTGTGTATGCTCCAAACATGTTTAATGATAAATCAAGATTAACAATATATATGATTCCTATATTGACTTTTTTTGGACAAATACTGAGAAGTTAATTGAATACTCTTACTTTGGTTGTAGTTAGGTTCACTTTACTTCATATTTTTAAAATCCCTTTTTAAATATATGATACTATAATTGAACATATACATTTTGCCTGCTAACCACCTTTTAGTCCCTAAATATTTTGCCTTCAGATATGTGTACAATTATACACATTCATATATAAAATTTTCCTATTAGTTGTGGCTTTACTTTTGTGACCACGTGTATGGAATATCACTGACAATCCCTTTTCTTTCAGCATCTATGTTCAGTGTTAGTTTCCTATGTCTTTGTGGAATGTAGAGTAACATTCAATATTGAAAATGTGATTTAAGTAACTTCAGTATAGTATAAGTGCTATATGTAGCATTATCTCTGTGGTTCTATTTTTAAATTTTGTACTTTGCTTTTTTTCTTTTTTCCTTTTTTTACTCCATTTAAAGTAATTTTCCTTAGTAAACTTTTCTCCACGATGTTGGATATATACATATTTTTCACATTCTATTTTAGAATTTTTTTTTCTGTTGAGGAAAATTGGCCCTGGGCTAACATCCATGACCATCTTCCTCTACTTTATATGGGACACCACCACAGCATGGCTTGATGAGCGGTGCAGAGGTCTGCACCTGGGATCCGAAGCCATGAACCTTAGACCACCAAAGCAGAGTGTGCAAACTTAACCACTACGCCACCAGGGTGGCCCCTATTTTACAATATTTTTAATTTGAGAAATAAGAAGAACCCAGAATCTGAAGTCTTGCCTCACTACCTCCTCAATGTTAGATGAAAAATTAATTAGTATTTTACTTCTTTTCTTTTTCTCCAAATCCAGTCTCTCTTTTCTCCTAATCCAGTATAGATTAAGCTCTTGCTTCAAGATGGTTTTAAATTTTATGCACATTCTTTAAAGTAGTTTGTGGTTTGCATTTTTTAAAAATCGCATTAACACAAAGTACTGAGACAATTGTTTTAATTTTTCAGTGTTCACTTCTTTGGTACGGTGCTTTTTTTTGAAACCCGTCAACCTCAAACTTGTTTATGGATCTGAATTATCTGGAAGGCTTGTTAAAACACAGAAGGTTTGCTGGACCACATCCCAAAAATTCTGATTCAGGAGGTCTCGGGTGCAGATTAGCATCTCCACATTGTGATTCAAAGCTCCTCTGCCTAACATTCCTTATTTTTTTCATTTCAGAGGCAGTAAAATCTGTATCTGAGTGTGCAGGCTGTCCCTACCCAATCCTTTGATTTTTCACAGGTGTTATGCCACAATAATCTTCTTGTACTCCTAACTCCACCTCAGCATTTGGAGGCCCCAACTGACACAAAAACATTCTTCATTTTTCTTCTGAAAGGAGTGCTTTATTTTCAGAAATGTGACACAATCTGCAATAAGTTTAATGTGGATGATGTTCTCTGCTCTTTAGACATTGCAATTTACTTATACAACACCTGCACCATTCTTCCTTGTTCTCAGTATTTAATGCTCTAACATTGGAAACACATGGGGCTTCTGGACATTCTGGACACTCTCCCTTCTTCGAGTTTAACTGATCATATCACAACTGAAGTAAGTTGAACTAAAGTTGGCCATATCATGGCTTGTCACATGACGATCAGATATATGTGTACTATGTGTGCACCTCACAGAAACAGAAGTTCCTGGAGTGTGCATCTCAATGATTCTTCTCCTAAAATTTGATTAAATATGTTCTAAATAGAGGTTCTTAGTTTCAGTTAAATGTACCTAATACATACATACATTACTGTAAAATTTTCTATATCTCAAACTTATTTTGTTGAATAGTGTGTAAATTATTTCTATACTCGCAAGCTTAAATGTTTGATTTTAAAATTTATTTTCTTTTCAAGTTAAAGAAAGAATTTTTATTAAAAGAAAGAAATGCAAAGAAGTATCCAAAAGAATGAAATACTAGGAGTATAGAGGACTAGATACCACAAAGGGGTTTCCCTCCTCATAACACTATCTTCCATAAAATATAATGTTATTGCATTCTTGAGTTCACATGGTGTAAGCCAAGTCTCAAAGGACAGAAGAAGGAAATTGTAAGTACTAGACAAATTTGGATTCTCACAGTGGTCAAAGGCCAGTATGATCCTCTAATGAAAGGATTTGTCTTTGAGTCACCAGTGACTTGAGGGAATGAATCTGGGACTCACAGATTAGTTGTGAGTCACAAAAAAAGGCATTTAGCTTGGTGTCATCTCACATGACTGTGAGCAGAACCCAGTGGCATTCATCTCTGGAAGAAAGAATCTAAACTAAAGCCTTACACTCTGTACACATTAAAATCAGACAAATATGAGCTCATAATCAAAGTTCTCCAAACAAATAAGGAATACATGCCATTGTCGATAAGAGTCATAAGACATAAGAAAATTAAAAATAAAACCATAGATTTAAACACTAAAACATTCACTATTAGACTTACCAACTTCAAGATATAAAATAACTGTATATAAAAAATGGAACAACAAAAAATGGAACAACAAAATCAAAGAGGAGACTTTGGAAATGATATGACATATTTGGCAGAGGACCTTATAGAACTTTAAGAGATTAAAAATACATAACTGTTGAGTCTTAAAACTTCATAGATGGGTTCTAAAACAGAAGAAAGAATAGAAAACCAAATTTGAATTCTGAAGGAAATAGAATGCAGCATAGAAAGACAAGGAACTAAAAAACATGAAAGATAATTTAGATATGGAGATGATGAGAGAGAGTAAAGTAAAAGGAGAAATAAAGTACTGTACAACAAAAACAAGTGAGTCATGAGGGTAAAACTGAAAGTTAAAGGGTCTATAAATTTCTCAGGAGATGAGAAACTATATCCACTTCAGGCAATGTGGGCTGGTGGTAAAATAGAAGTTGAGAATATAACTCTCACACAAATAGAGGAGATACAATAGAATATGGAAAACAAGTATAAATCAATAAATTTTAAAGGGAAATAACATAAAACTTGTGGAAAAAATAGAAGGAAAACATATAGATAGTGGGAGCAAAAGAAGGACATAAATAATCACAACAAATGTAAATGGAATAAATTCTCGAGTTAAATACAGATTGTTAAATTGGATGCGACAATGATAAATTTAGCTGTATCTTGTTTACAAGACTTGTGAAAACTAAAATACATGGAAAACTAGAAATTCAAAACAGAATAGAACACATAAAGATATGCTAGGAAAATATCAATCAAAAATCAACCCAGGGAAGCTATAATAATATGAGATAAAACAGATGAGGAAAAAAACATCATTAGGAATTAAGTGGTTAATCCCCAATGGTATATAAGTTCAACTTAGCATGAAGATATAGTCGTTATACTACACACGATGTCATGTGAAGATAATATAGCCTCAACTAGGAAAAGAAGGAGGAGAAGGAAGAGGAGAAGAAAGAGAAGATAAGAAGAAAATGTCGGAGGAGGAGGAGGAAGTACAGGAGAAGGAGACAGAGAAAGATGAGAAGTAGACATAATATAACATCATAGTGAAGAATTTAAACTTTCCTCGGAGACAAAGAATAACATATATCTAATAATAGAGTGTTTGAAAAACAAATTAGCAAGTTGGATTTAATGGATACACATCGAACCCTATACCCAACAAGTGAAGAACACCTATTCTTCACAGGGACACGGGGAGCATTAACAAACAGTGAGCATGAACTAGGGTACTAATCAATCCTCAAATAATAGAACAATTGAAATAAGTACAAGTGACTGCTCTATTTTATTCTTGATGCTATTACAAATCCCAGGAAATAGAAATGCAGAGAAATTTCTTTGGCTTAGGTGTTACTTGTGTTTAGAAATTCTGTAGAAAAGATGAAGACAATATGGGCTATCAGGAATAGGTACCGTTAAAGATGTTAATGATTAATTTTAATTTTATATTTTTAAAATAGGAAATGGATGAGAAGCTTTTTAAACTTTACAACGCTCTCCCTCTTAGATTCTTAAGTGTTGCTAGTCCTTTCAGTCCTTCTTGATTCTTTCAATTGTTCCTGCCTGTTGATGATTCCTCCTTCATTGGATCTCTGAAGTTCACCTTAATTTCCTGGTTTTGATGGTGGCAGACGCACAGGTTTGAAGGGACAGAAGTTAGGTAATTTGATTGACAGCCTTCTGTTACACCATTCTCATCGTGCACATGTCATGCGTCTATGCTTGTCATGTATCTTTCAGTTGCAATTATTCTTCCTCCCCAGGGCTTTCTCCAATCTCATGCTAATATTGTTGCTCTTCTAGGAAGCATTTAATGGTGTGCTCATATAAACAAGCATTTTGGATCCTGAACCAAAGAGCCATTTACAAGTCTACTCTGAATGTGATCTGTTTTTCCATTCATTGTACTTTCTTCTGTGTATTTAACCAGTTTCTTTCATGAGTGTGGAATTCAGTAAGGACGTTCCACAGCTGGAGTCATGTTATTTTCTTTAGTTATAAATTCTAAGCCTTCAGGAGTGCCACCTGTTGCCACAGACATTCGAGTCAATAGGAAATTTATCTTAATAAAGTCATTGTATTGCATTTGAGGGAAATCATTTTGAGTATTTTCCCTAACGATCCTTATCCCTCCATGCAGATTTCAGTACAAGAACTACCAGTATGTTCTGTCCTTGGTTTTTACCATTGAGGAAATCAACAGGAACCCTCATATCTTGCCCAACATGTCTCTGGGATTTGATCTCTATAATGCCCTGCCCAGTGAAAGGAGGACATTGGAGAGTTCCCTGATTTGATTCTCAGGGTTGGGCAAGGACATCCCTAATTACGACTGCAGGAGAGAGTATAAGTCTCTAGCGGTCCTTACAGGAACCACTTGGGCAATTTCTGCCCAGATTGGAACACTGCTGGAACTGTACAAATTTCCACAGGTAAGACTGGGTGGGATGGGGAGAGATGAAACAACATCTCCTTTGGTGCCATTCTCATGGGCCTAAAAAGGAAGAGAGGAGGAGACTGGGTTTGTGCATCTCTCAAAGGATATGATCTCAAAGTGTCCGTCTACAGGACCTCGATGGAGTATGACATTTCCTTTATTTGGAGTAGAGAGAAGGTTGAAGGGGAAGGAGACAAAGCAGTTTCCTGGAACTCTGACTGATCTTATTTTATAGAAAGCTTTCAGCGAGTTCAAAATCATTAGAAAATGAAATGAGTAATTGTCCCCTTCTACCACTCCAGGTGTTGCTGAACAGCCTTCAGGACTGAGAGTGTGATTTTTGCCAATCCCCTTCCTCATATTGCTTCCAATTGTCTTTTCCTTTTAGCTTACCTATGGTCCTTTTGATCTTACCCTGAATGATGATGAGCAGTTTCCATCTCTCTATTAGATGGCCCCCAGGGACACAGCTCTAGCCACTGGCATGGACTCTTTGCTGCTTCATTTCAGTTGGATCTGGGTGGGGCTGGTCATCTCGGAAGACAAGAAAGGTGTTGAGTTTCTGTCAGACTTGAGAGGAGAGATGGACCGGAATGGAATCTGTGCAGCCTTTGTGGAAATGATTTCTGTGACTGAAATGTCATATTGCTCAAGGACATGGCCATAGGATTTGCAAGTATAGGAAACAGAAGGGAATGTGATTATCATTTATGGTGATGCCAACTCTCTGATAAGCTTGAGCTTTTCTACTTGGGAGTATTTAGTGATATGGAAAGTCTGAGTCACGACATCACAGTGGGATTTTATCCACAGTGAGAGAGATTTCATCCTTGACTCATTGTATGGGACTATCATTTTTTCACACCACCGTAGTGAGGTCCCTGGCTTTGAAAATTTTATCCAGACAGTTAACCCTTCCAAATATCCAGAAGACATTTACCTCACTATGTTGTGGTTTCCCTTTATTCCTTGCACGATTTCTGAGTCTTACTGTAAAACACTGGAGAATTGTCCACCTAATGCCTCCTTAGGATGGCTGCCTTGGCAGATTTTTGACACAAGCATGACTGAATGGAGTTACAGTATGTAAAATGCTGTGTATGTTGTGGCCTGGAACCTTCACAAGATGCTTCTTCAACATGCAGAAATGCAGCCAATGCGAAGTGGGGAAGGTCTGTTGTTTTGTCCCTGGCAGGTAAACTCTCTTCGACTTAACAGAATGTACACTCTTAAAAGTGACTTTCTTATGGTTCCACAGGTGCTCAAACCAAGAAGTTAGGATTCTTTCTCCAAGAAAAGCACAAGAGTTTCTATACTTGTTTCACTCTCTAGGAGGTATATCTAGTCCTGGGTAGTAAGTCATCTACAAGAAGGTTCTAGTGGCCACGAGGAAGTGAGCTATGAGTCAATATCAATGCTTTGTGTTACAAAGGATCCCAATATCCTGCCTGCCTAACGTTTCAATAGGGAATATCCTGTCTTCTCCCATGAAGCTCCTCAATGACAAGAAGAAAAGAACTTGTCCTTTATGTGCCTATCTGGTGCTGAACATCATAGTGAATACTTTACATAAATGATCTCATTTAATTCTGCAACAACTTTAGGTATTTCTAACATCATTTTGCAGATTGATGGTCTGGGAAAAATCAGAGAGTTCATGAGGGTGGCTAGATTGGACTTTGTACTCGAGATTTGTCTGAATCCTATCACCACTTATCATCTTGATATTCTTGTCTTTAGACATTTTCTCTTGAAACTAACTGATATTTTAGAAACATTATGATATTGTAGTTCTCCATATGATTTCATTTGCTTTACTTCATTGGATACTTGTAATAAATGTACATTATGAAGCAAGGATTACAGACAATGAAAGGCTGTCCCCAATTCAGGGTTTTTCTCTTTAACACCCGGGCCCACTTCACCACAGGATGATGTGTCTCTTTTAGCTGCACCCCTTTCTGAGGAACATAGAATTTAACAATCCTGCTGGTGACTCAGTGAATTTGGCTGATGAAGGAAAATCAGATTCAGAGTAAACCATTCTCAACTTTTGAAATTTTCCAGAAGGTCTTGGACTTAAGGTGAAAGTAGGAGAATATTCTCAACATGCTCCACGTGGTCAAGAATTGTCTTTATCTGAGGAGGTGATTGAATGGGACACGGGAATTACTGAGGTGGGTTGAACCTAATCACAATTACTTACACCACACATGAATAACCAAGATCTTGTTGGAGTTTTGTGTCCCCTCATAGCTTCATAAAGGGCCACATATGGGAATTTAACAATTCACTTCCAACTGAAGTAATTTTTTCATTTACCAACAATCCAAGATGGAAGCAAGACCTTCATAAGCAAAAGATTGCAATTTACTGAAGGTTCAGAAAGTGGTTAGTAGTTTTCAGGAATAATTTTTTTTTAAATTGTTTTGTACATGTTTTCTAGAGATAATGTTATTGCACACTTAGTACACTACAGTATAGTGTAAACATAACTTCTTTATGCACTAGGAAATCAAAAAATTGATGTGAATCACTTTATTGCAATATTTGATTTATTGCTGTGCTCTGGAAACAAACCCACAATATTTCTGAGGTGTACCAGTGTTTTATATCATACAATAAGCATGGCGTCCAAGCAATGAATTGGATTTAGGTATTTCAAGATTAAGTTTGTTAAGGCCCAATACTCTAAAACACTCCAGTTACTTGAAAATTAGGTAAAAGTCACAGCTGTTACCAAGTGGTATCTGATTTTCTCCAAACTCCACACTCTGCATACAGTGAGAGTTGCAGTCCGGGATTCAGGAAGAGCCCTCAAGAGAACAATGTTGCCTGTTGTTTTGCTTGCATTCCCAGCCCAGAGAATGTGATTTCCAATGATATAGGTGAGTATATGCCTTGCAGCGACATTCTCCACTTCTATTTTTTTTTTGAAGGGAAATATTTGTCCTGAGCTAACTAACATCTTTTGCCAATCTTGCTCTTTTATTCTTGTCCTCAAAACTGTAGTACATAGTTGTATATCCTAGTTGTAAATCATTCTATTTCTTCTATGTGAGTCACCACCACAGCATGGCAATTCACAGAGAGATGGTGTGGTTCCATGACCAGGAAACCAACATGGGCCACCGAAGTGGTGAGCACTGAACTTTCACCACTAGGCTATCAGGGCTGGCTCTCCACATCTCTTTTGTATGCACCCTTCTCCCAAAGAAACGGAAAAGCTCTGATGAGAACTGCAGGGTCAAAATGTTGCCTTCCTCCATTTAGTAATTTAACTTTTATAGCCAATAATATTTCCTCCCAAAATGATACTCTCTCTCTCTACCTTCAACTAGTTTGCTTGTCTCATTTTAGCATCATTGCAGGCATTATGATCTCAAGGAAACACTTTACGACCACTCCACAGCAGCTAACTTAAATCTCTCTCATGGAATCTAACACATGGTATTGTAAGTCCTTACTTTTCATCTTCTTTAAAGCTACATTTAGATCACATTGAACAAATCCTTATTTTTCCAGTGTCTGATGCTGTTCTTGGCACAGAGCAGGAGCTCAGAAAGGTTGTGTTTGATTTAAGAAGTAAGTATTTCCATGGTGTACAATGAGCTTATGGTACAGCTTGGTTTCTGATCTCCTCGAGGTCACAGGTGAGTAGGGGAGACAACATGCAGTGATGTGAATTCAAGGTGGTGACATAGGGCTCCAATATAGGTACGCAGAGACCCATAGGATGAAATAAGTGATAGTATATATGTTTGTGGGGAGGGAAGTGTCATGGACTTCTTCATAGAGGCAGTAGCATTAGTATTATATCAGACTAATGAAGGCGGATTAAATTCTTGGTGGAATTCTTAGAAATGGCAGAAACTGGCAAATTAGCCCTGCATTTAATATTCTAGGGAGCTGAGAAAAGGTTCAACATGACTAGAACACAGACAATGTGGGTTTGGCAGTTGGGTCATGAAGTAGAAGAGGGACAGAAAACCAATACTGAAGATTTTTCATACAATAATTAACATCTTGGAATTACTCAGATTTATGATATTAAACGGTGCAATGCTGGAATCCCCCCAATGGTGGCGTTATCTAATTTTATTTTTGTGATTGATATGAGGCTTAATTTCACAACATCTTTTGTATAATTTCGATTTTTTTGAAATGTACTGAGATTGATGATATAGTCTGGCATATCGTCAATTTGGATAAAGCTTCCACGTGCACATTTGGTATGTGGTAAGTTTGGGTATATGTTCCATATGCACATCTAAAGAACACTACGTCCACTAACTTCAATTCCTACATGCTTGGAGATTAATAAATACACTTGTAAACTATCGATGATTAATGAGTAAACTGTGATGGAAATTAGCATGTATTTCTAATTAAAAATACTATTCATCAAATCTTATAGGGTGGAATTAAATCTATCCTTAAAGAGAAATGTATAATCCTAGATTATATATATTTATATATTATTGTGTATATTTAAATAAAGAAAGGTTGAATTTCTAAGTTCTAAGCATTCATCACAAACTCGAAAAAGAGCAGAAAAGTAAACACAAGGAAAAGAGAAAACACAAAATGATAAATGTTAGAGGAAGTGTTAACAAAACAAAAGACAGACATCAAAGGATAAATAAAACTAAATTAGATTCTAATAAATGACAAATATGCTCAATAAAATCCTAGTACTAGTGTTCAAAAAAAGAGAAAAATTGCAACAAAATAATACCAAGGCTGAAAAGGGAGTAATCTGTGCAGATCATATGGAAAATTTTTAACATTTTGAAAACATAAATATCATGTTGATACAATGAAAATTTAGAGGAAATTCACAAATTTCTAGGCAAATAAAAGTTACCAAACTGCCTCAAGAAAAAATGAAAAATCTGAATATTGCCACACCTATTACAGAAATTGAGGCCATCCTTTATACATTTCTACAAAATTTTATTGTAAGCTATTTATTTGGTACAAAGTTGATTAATCTGCCCAAATATTCAAGAAAAAAATTATATACATCTACTCAAACTCTTCCAGAGAATAGGAAAAACTGAAAACTTTTTGACTCACTTTGAGAGACGAGATTAACATTGGTACTAAAATCTAACAAAATCATTGCAGGAAAGGAAATTACAGGCCACTCTCTTTCTTGGATTAAATTCATTAATATTAAAAAAAAAATCAAATCAAATCAAGGTTCCAAATCTAGCCATATTTTATAAGAAGGACATATCATGACCAAATTAGGTTCATGCAATGTAATTCAGTACACTAATCTCTGAAAAAAGAGAAATAATAATCGCAATAACTGCAAGAAAAACTAGTAAAATTAAACACCTATTCATATTTTGAAACAAACAACAACAACAGAAACAGCACTTACCAAATCAGAAACAGAAGGAAACTCTCTTACTCCCATACACAGTATTCACAGAATGGAAGTTTATGGTGCATTGTTGAAAGCAAGGATAAGAGAAGAATGTTCAACATCACTGCCTCTATAAGCCATTAGGCTGGAGGTCTTGCCTGATACAATATTGGCAGGAAAAGAAATAAAAGGAATAATTTACTTCAGAGAAAGAAGTAAAATTGATGTTATCTTCAGATGATATTGTGGTATAAATGTAAAATCCATATAAATTAAGGTATTAACTGAGTTTATTGGTGGCTGAATACAAGGTTAATATAGAAAGTTTTGCTTCCATCTACCCATCATAAGCATTCAAAATTTAAATTTTAAAAAATGACATTTACAACATCTTAAAGTATGAAGTACCTAGAAATAACTTTAATGAGACTTGCAAAAGATTTCTGTCCATAAATTTATAGAACAGCATTTAGAAAAATGGAGGAAGACTGAAAGAAGTGAAGGGATAAATCAAATTCGTGACTGAACAGACTCAAAATTCTACAGATATCAAAACTGTCTAAATTAATCTACAGCTTCCACAAAATTACAGCTAACATAATGACCCGTTCTGATGAAATTACAATTGATAAAATTCTTATGGAAATGATAAAGGAAAAACTTAGCTAAGAAAATCTTGAAGACAATGAATAGAGTGGGAGGATTTACTCTACCTGACATCAAGTATTAGAGCATCACAATAGAGGAGGTTCATCAAGAGGATAAACAAGAAAATCAACGGAACCAAGTGGTAAGTTCAGATACAAGCTGCTCGTATAGGGACTCACGTATAGACGTCTGATTTACAAGGAAACACTGAGGAGGAGTGGGAAAATGAAAGACTTTTCAATAAAGCATGTTGGGTAAATTGGCTGTCTTCATGAATAAGACAATGACTCGCCAACCCTAACTCACACTATCCACAGAAAACCTTATCAGGCAGATTGTAGTTCTAAACGTGAAAAGTGAGAGAATTTAAAGGGACATAAAGAGGAAGGAGCAATGCCCCTGTAGAAGGAAAAAGCGTGTATTGATACCTGCAGGGATGAGTGGGCACGGAACCGTTTCAGAACCACATGAAGATTTGGGAATCTTAAAAATCAGAGCAGAGGTAGTAGAGGTAGGCAAGACCAAGGATATACAGTCTTTTTGGTCTTCCTAAGAGTTTTTCGGATTTTTTAATGGAGGCTAAACATGATCCCACTTACATGTAGAAGTATCACTTGTGATGCAGATCAATGGCAGGGAACAAGAGTAAAAAGATCTTATGGTAACATAGGAGAGAAGTGACTAAAATCTTAACAGAACTGGTGGAAGTGAAACCAAGATGAAATGTTTTGGAGATCATTTTAGATGGTAGAAATGGTCTCATTTTGAAACTCCCGAGGAGTGAGTTCTATGACTTGGTCATCTCTGTTTCCCGAGAATGTAGCATATTATCTGGCTCATGGAGGTTTTCCAATAACTGCTTGCTCACTGAATAAGTAAATCTAGGCCATAGCTTACAGGGGTATAGCTCAGAGAGACAGGCAGGACATTTGGTTTTCTGCTGAGAAAAAAGTGCTTTCATGAATATGCAAGATAAATACTGAGAAGAATAATAGCTTTGTTTACTTAACCATAAATAAGATGGGCAGTATTAACTTGGAATGGTTCTCTGCAGAGCATTCTGTTATTTGGTGCCTGGAGCAACAAAGGAAGACAATTGACTAAACTTACCCAATGCCTGCTTTGGGGGCATGTGAATAAGAGAGAATGACTGAACCTTGGCTGAGGACACTTTGCGTCTCTCCCCAGACATGGCTCAGTGTGTGAAGTGTCCAGATCATCAGTATGCCAACAGAGCGTGAGATTGCTGCCTCAAAATGCTGTGACCTTTCTGGCTTATGAGGACCCCTTGGGGAAGGCCCTGGCCTGCACAGCTCTGTGCTTTTCTGTCCTCACAGCTGTGGTCCTGGGGGTCTTTCTGAAGCACCAAGACACTCGCATAGTCAAGGCCAATAATCGGACTCTCAGCTACATCCTGTTCATCTCCCTCACCCTCTGCTTCCTCCGCTCCTTACTCTTCATTGGTCGTCCCAAGACAGCCACCTGCAGTCTTCATCAAATCAAATTTGGAGTTGTATTTACTGTGGCTGTTTCCACTGTCTTGGCCAAAACTATGAGTGTGGCTGTGGCCTTCAAGGTCACTGCACCAGAGAGAAGGATGAGGCAGTGTTTGGTGTCAGAGGAACCTAACTTCATCATTCCCATCTGCTCCTTTATCCAGCTGAGTCTCTGTGGAATCTGGCTGGGAACCTCTCCTCTCTTCATTGACAGAGATGCATACTCTGAGCACTGCCACATCTTCGTCGTGTGCAACAAGGGCTCGGTCACTGCTTTCTACTGTGTCCTGGGATACCTGGGCTCCTTGGCTTTGGGCAGCTTCACTGTGGCTTTCCTGGCCCGGTACCTGCCTGACACCTTTAATGAAGCCAAGATCCTGACGTTCAGCATGCCGGTGTTCTGCAGTGTCTGGGTCACCTTCCTCCCCGTCTACCACAGCACCAAGGGCAAGGTCCTGGTGGCCGTGGATGTCTGCTCCATCTTGGCCTCCAGTGTGGGGCTATTAGGCTGCATCTTTGCTCCCAAGTGCTACGTTATTTTCCTAAGGCCAGAGAGAACCACATCAAATGTGTTAACGAATAAAACACATTCAGCGAGAAAATAATCGAAATGTAAGTTATTTTCATAGGTCACAAGAACTTGCATACACTTGAAAAATAAACTACCACAGTTTTGGATATCCACTTTAAGTACCAACTAAACTTACCTTACATCTCCACTTAATTTTTTGCTTTACGTTTGTTTTGGCTTTGTACAATTTTCCTCAGGCATTCAAATGAACAAATACAAAAACATTCATACTAATTCTCCTCTAAAATTATGTGTGAAAGATTGCGAAAATGGCCACACATTAGTCTTCTCCCACTGTCTGTTTGGTTGTAGCATCCCACGTTGACTCTGGGTAGACTTGGCCTTGTAACTTGCTTTGGCCAATGGGACACTAACAAATGACATAAGCAAAGGCATGAAAACCACTTGCTCATTGTTGCTACTTGTCCTTCTCTGGCTGCCCTTGGGAAGCCTGAGGCCATCAATATGTGAATGAGTCTAGATAGACTGCACATCTCCATTACTCCAGGTGACTTCAAGTCAACAATCAGATATGTGAGTAAGGCTGTCCTAGACCAGCCAATCCCAGCTCAGCCACCAATAGGTCCAGATCAAAATAACTGCCCAGTTAGCCCACAGAATCTTGAGAAAAAATAAACTATTCTTATTTGATGTCACCAAATTTTAGGTTGGTTTGTTATACAGCAGAAACTAACTGATACATTATGCTACCATTTATATATGTCCCCTCATTATTTGTGTAATTATCACAGATTTCTATTTCTTTATCCAATATCGTAGACTGGAATATTTTTCTATAGATTAAGTCACTGAAAGAAAATCAGAGACCATATCATGTTCCATTTTACTTTTTCTCCTTCCTCTTTTCAACCAGACATCTTTAAGCATATATATATTAAGAATATCTTCACTAATTTTAAGATTATGTATATTCTTATATATTGTCATCCACCACTGTTATACGCAGGGGATTTTTACTTTTAATTTTAGCTCTATAATCCATTTGGAATGATTTACTTGTGAATAATGTTAGTTGATGGTCCAGCATTTTATTTTACAAATGGATATCTTTTAGTCTATAAAACAAACACTACAACATTTTAAAAGTTGATTTGAAGCACATGGAATCTGAATAATGTTTGGAAAATTGATATTTTTGAAACGCTGTTTTCAATCACAAGTATAGTATATCTCTCCATTTAATCAGAGCTTTTACACGCTTTGTATCTCTTTATAATCTTCTTCATATAACTAATGTGTAGTTCCAATTATTTTAACTACTCATCTTAAATAATTCATTGCTCTTAGGAATGGAATAATTATTTACATGTTTAAACTAATTCTTGCTCATGTAACAGTATTTTTGATGTTTCATATAGGAATCTAGCTTCCTTATACATTACTGCACTTATTTACCAGTTCTAAATTTTATAAGTTATGTCCCACTAATATAATCGATTTTCTCTTCTTCTCTAATATTATTTACCTCTTATTCTTTTGATTCTCATTTTTTCATGACTGTGCTCTCCATTGCCACACTGAATCACAAGTGCTTGCCAGGAGCATTTTCCTCTTCTGAAGTTTAGCGTAAACATCAGATAAATTCCTTGTCAGGGCAGAACAGGCATGTAAGGGAGAAAAAGTAAAAACGTGAAGGGGAATCATTTCTGCCTGGAAATCAACAGACTTGCTTTTCTTGGCTGTTTGGAGCTGGAGATCTTATGACAATGTGGCCAGCTGAGAATCAGAGGATCTTTCTCTAGTCCCAGGAATTAGTCTTGGTCAAATCTCTCAACCTCTTTAGACTTCAGTTTCTTCACCTGTAACATGAAGAGTTGGAAGAGTCTTCTTGAGTTCTGAAATCCAGTGACAACAAGATACCCTTCACCCAGATGCACTTGACAAAGACCAGAGAGAATTTTTAGTTGTCTTCTTCTGCATCAACATTATTATCCATATCACCCCTTAAAGACATATCAAATGTCTACTTTCGCATGACACTGATAAAACAGGTTCCATACCAAATCGCTGTTCATTGGGATAACAAATCTATAGTTAATTGTTTAGAGGTAAGTATAGAGATGGGCCTTGCAGGAAACAGCAATCAATGGGCCAAAAAGTCTTGCTTTATGTTACAGCAAGGCTGTGGAAACACTCCCTAATACACCAGAATGCTTAAGTACTTAGAAAGTATGAAATAAATGGGAGCCTTGTATCCATGGTTACTAGCTAATAAGGATATGATTTTTAAAATTTTGTTAATGATGCCATTTGCCTGCTATGGGGCTGTTCTCTGGTGAGTAAAGAGCAGATGTATTCAAGGCCACTTTCATTCCTTTAATAAATATTTACTCAGTGCCTTCCACTTGCTGCACGATAGCAGTGATCTACCCTAAGAGCATTTATATTCTAGTAGGGTGACACAGACCATAAACAAAAAGAGAATCTTGAGGTGATCAATAAAGTTACATATACATCAAACTTTTTCATTCTGGACTATTATTCACCCTTTCCCTTCTTTGACTGTTTACCAGAAGTCTAATCATGGACTTGAAAACCAAGAAAGCATGGGTTCCAAGTTTCTTCTCACAACACCCTTGTTTCAAATACATAGTGTTTATCATCTGAGAGTATGTCTCTTTAAGACTAAGTTCCTAGGAATCAACATTATTTCATCACTTGCTTGAGAGGACCAATGTTATTATGAAGGGGAAAAAAATATCATATGGGATTTATACTTGAAATGATGTTTCCACTCTAATTGTGTTATTTAATGTGGTGTGATTTGGGGAAAGTCGGTTACTCCTTCAGAGACAGTGGTAATAAGACTCTGAAAAGCATTCTATAGAGATTAAATGAAACAAAGTATGAGAAACTGCTTTGTAAATTGCAAAGCAATCTATTTCAGATCATTTTTTCTAATAATATTTTCATTTATCCAATCCTTTTTGACTCTAACAAACCTGCCTAGACTTTTATCATTTATTCAACAATAATAATGGGTCAAAATGGTTGAATATTAGAAATTTCATATGGTTCAACTTAATTAATAGGCCATCACAATATTTAATTTGATTATAATTACAGTTAAATTTTTCATGATGCCTTATCATGTGCCAGGCACTTTCTAGGCATCTGACATGTATTCACTCATTTAATCCTCACAACAATGCCATGGAGACAATACTATTAACCTCTATTGTATGGATGAGGAACATTAGAGGTTATATAATTGACCAAGGTCACACAGCTGGTACCCAGGCAGTCCACCTCCAAAATCTCTTTTAGGCATCCATTAGAGGTTGTGGCGCTTACATTGTAAAAGGATCACCTTGGTTCCTGGTTGGTGAATGGATCAGAAGGGACTAAGGAAGAAAGCACATGGCTACTGAAATGATCCAGGCAAGCAATTCTGAATACAGGATTTCCTTCCTTTTTAAGGCTGAATAATATTCCATTGTATAGATGCCCCAGATTTTCTTCATCCTTTCACCCACGGGTGCACAATTAGGCAGTTTCTATCTCTTGGTTATTGTGAATAATATTGCAGTGCATTTTGTCTAATGACTTCCTGGCACTTAGTGAGTTTGAAAAAATTCTTATACACATTAGTTACTGTAATGAATTACCTTTCTAAATGTCTAAAGTTTAAATATTTGTCATTCTACAGAAATACCTTGCCTAATCATGATTTGTGTCGTTATCATTTCATGAATGATCTAAGATTTCTGTACAAAAAATTGTTATAATGGCTTTTTTTGCATGTATTCAGGAACCTGGCATAATATGGGTATTCCCTGATTCTTGATTTTTAGTAGATTTTTCTAGTAAGCCTTTGGGATACGAAGCATCTTCGTAGATGTGAGGCAGACAGCAGAAAAATGATAAAGTGATTGTTATATTTAATTATATCAAAAGAAAACTGTAGTTTTGCTAAATTGCTTTTACACATCATTTGCTTATTTGTAAGAGTGACACATATCATTTTATTAATGAAAAGAAAATTCAATAAACAATTTTAACATAAAACAATATCTATTGAGAACTTATATGAAAATTTTAGCAATATGCTGTCACCAATTTCCTCATCTGCAAAATGGAGATAGATAATACTATCTTCCTTATGGGTTTCTGTGAGAATACTCAAGAGTAATGTATGTAAAAGGCTTATCAACATGTGGGTTGGAAAGTGATGCCCCATTCATTTTTCCACCGGGATGATGACAGCGTTTTTAATGCTTGAAGTCTGTAGTTTTCAAAATACGTTCTACTCTTGTAAAGTGAATCCTTTTTACAAATTCTTTGTAGAGTTAGATGATCCCTTTGGAATACAAATTCAGGCTTCTGTGTGTGTGCGTGTGTGTGTATGTATACGCACATCTCTCAAATAATACTCCAAGGCTTATAATGAAAAGCTACTTTCCCCACTCTTGACTCTGGTTCCAAAAACAACTTCTTTAATTTTCTGGTTTAAAATCTATATTTCTAAATTAGCTACTCATACAGCTTTTTCATTTTTCAGATTTTGACTATTTATAGTTTATTTATTCTCTGAAAAAATCAGCACAAAGAGTTCTTACATATGTTAAAAACATAATTCCCCTTGCCCAATATAACTATTTAATGAATTAAGATAAATCAAAATTCAATGTCTACTGTTTTATGACATCAGTGTTTACCATTTTATAGCATACGAATCTTATCCAGAAATGTGCTACGTCAGCTAGTATGAATACATTTTCTTTCTCACTTTTTCCTTTGACCGTTTAAATGGTAAAATTCTCTTGTTTCTTTGTTGTCTTCCTATGGATTCATCACTGGTTCCTCTCCTTCCACCAGAAAATTAAATCTCTTCTCATTAACTTCTGATGCATGAGACAATTCATGGGCTTCAGGTTTTGCTTGGGGACACCCCTCTTGGGCTTGAACATATACACAGTCCCACATATACACAGTATGTCTGGAAGGATAGAGGAGGAAAGGATGTTTATCTCTGTGCAAAAGTACCGGGAGACAGTGGTAGAGTGAGAATATTTGAAGTTTTCTTATACGTGCACCTATGACGTAGGCCTCCCTCCCCCCAGATTTTTAAAATTAAAATAGCGTTATATCCTTATCTACTGGCTTGGAACAGCAAGTTGTAGAGAAATGTGAATATATGATCCAATTTTTTAACGAAATTAAGAACAGGAAACGCACAAAAAATTTAGAATTCTAAATATGGGCACATCGTTCTATGAGGCTATGTAAAGGTGGGGAAAGGAATGAAGAACAGCTGTTCAACATCCAGCTACCTGTACAGTCTAGGGGTCCACGGAAAGCCTCCCCTCCAGCCACGCCCTTGGAGCTGATTTCCTCCCCCTGTAAAGTCTGCCTGAATTATTCCAGCCACACCCCACCTCTTCCCGCCCCTGGAAATGGTCTCAGCCCACAACGTTCGGGCCTGCCTCCGCCTACAGCCTGGTCCCGGCTCATTGCCCTGCCTGCACCCTTGTTCCCGCCCATAGAACTGCCTCCCCGGCCTGCTGTCACTCACAGCCTTGGCTCCGCCCACAGCCCGCCCCTAGATTTTGTCCCTGTCCCTGATGCTGACCCAGCCTGCTTTCCAGCTTCTCACTCACTCTAGAAACTAGACATCTCCCCCGAGGCTGGGGTGCACGGCCTCGCCCCGCCCGCCGCCTCAATCCGCAGCCCCCAAACGTTCGTCCTCACCGAACGCCCGCCCGAGACCGGAACCGGAAGCGCGGGCGGCGCCGTGGATGGAGCGGGCGTTCTTAGCGGTGTGTTCCGTCTTCTCGTTGCGGACCGAATTCCCCTGGACGTTCGCCCTCAGAGGCGGAGCTCGGTGAGCGGCGGGCGGTCCCGGCTCCAGTCGTGGTCCAGGGAGGGGCCTGGGCCGTGGGCAGCCCCGTCAGGGGTCGGCGTCTCTCCGTCCCCTCGCAGCCCCGTTTCCCCCGGGCTGTTCGCTCAGGGCCCCCGAGGCTGCTGTTCCTCCTGGCTCGGGGCGCCGCCGTCCCCTCCTCTGAGTCCCCGTCACCGTCCTCTGTGTGATTTTGTCCCCAGGGGGCTTTAGCCGCTTCTGGAGGCGATGTTTGGGTCGTTACAAATGGGGCGCTCCTGGCATCTGGGGGGGAGGCAAGGATGCTGCTCAGCATCCTCCAGGGCCCAGCACAGCCCCACAGAGAATTATCCGGCCCCAAATGTCAGTTGTGCCGAGGTTGGGAAACCTGCTCCAGGACCTGAAAATCTCCCGAGCCCTGAATGAAGTGTGGAACTTGTTGAGAAGTCAGCGAGTCACTTACAGTGTCCCTAAATGACAAGCTTGTTTAAAGGGTACAGAGTCACCAAAAAGTCTCTGTCCAGCCAAGTGAGTTGAGCGACTCAAGTGCACACAGCACGAAGCTGCTTTCTCCCATCTCGGGGAGCAACAGGTGGCTGGATAGGAATCGGGAAAATCCAGCCACAACCAACAGTTACAGTTAAATCAGTAAATACAAAAATAGAACAGTGAATGGGGTTGGCCTTTCCATCCAACACCCTATAAAAGGCCTCAAAAGCTTGTTTGTGCTTTTTATCCCCCCTCAGACACGAAAAGCATCCGTGGAGCTCAAGTTTGATGTGAAACCAGGCTCAGGGTCCACCTGTCCTCGCTGATCCATGGATTTCTGTGTGACCAGGTGAGTACCCTGTGGACCTGGTACCAACAGGTTCCGGCAGCATCCGCTGTGCAGAAGACCTGCCAGTGAGCTTTCCTGGGCTCCGGTTGTCACCACCTGGAGTCACTGAGAGTGAAGGTATCTTGAGAAAAATTATTGATAGTTGATGGATGGAAAGATGGTAAGCTGTGTGTGGTTCTATGTGGTAAATATTTCAGTAAGTACAGTTATATGCAAATAAAAACACATGAAACAAACCTAAATAACTGCAAATGTGTATTATAGTAGAAAATATAGATTTACTTGCATGGCATAATATTCAAAAGTCAGGATTTATATATAATATAAATACAGAAATGTTTTGCGTGTGTATGTAGTATTAGAGGACATCCCATGAAATATTAGCAGGGATACTCAGCAACATTCCTTAGACCCTTTCAATTTGATTTCTAAAGTCCTATAAATCCTCCACATAAATTTGAAATAAAGGAGCATTCAGGGAAAAAGATGATTTGAACTTCTTTGTATTAATAACAAATTTAAAATTCAATTTGCCAGTAGCCAGATTTATTTTGAGCATTTTTTTTCTTTATGACATTTCAAATCATTTGGAGGAGTACTAAGCAACACTGTAGATTGAAGGGAAGGGCGCTAGTCTCCAAAAAGACTGTCCTCTCCACCTTGCCTTCTAAAGGGAATTAACTTTGTTTCTTGAAACTTTTCTGAAATAACGGTCTGGTGATTCACGTTGCAGAGAATCTTGTTAAGTACTTTTGTATTTAGTTGTTGGCCTCTACTAATTGTGTGTGTATGTGTGTGTGCCTTTTTCATTCTAGCTTTCCTGTGATGTTCTTGAGGGGAATGTGTGCTGGTCATGCAATAGATAGTCTCTGAGTGTATAATTAATGGTGAACAACCATCCTCGTTTATTCAGGACAGTGGGGTTTTCCAGGACACAGGACGTTTAGTGTTCAAACCAGGGCAGTCCTAGACAAACCGGGATGGTTCCTCATCTCATGAGCCAGGCCCTGGGACACATGCATGGGGACCTGGAGAACCAGAGAGACCTTGTCCCACCTCCATGGAATTTACATTGTATTTGGGAATTTGGATTTTGAAAAGTTAATGATGAGAGTGATGTGGGAGTTTGGCACAAGGGGAATCAACATGAGGGGCCAGAGAAGCCCTCTTGAGAAGGACTGATATTTAGCTTGAGAGCTAGAGTTGGGACTGGATTTAGCTGGCAGGAGGGTTAGACTGGAGTGAGGGTGTGGGAGTGTGTTCAAGAAAGCGTTTCAGGCAGAGGGACACGCATGAGGACACCCCTGAAGCAGAGAGCCTGGTGTGTCCATGAACTGAGAAGAATGATGGCTGAGCCGAGTCAACACACGGGGAGGGGTGTGAGCCACACTGGCGAGGGGGGACAGGCAGGATCAGATCAGGGGTGACTTGGGACTCTGTTCTTAGAACAAGGGGAACACTCTGGAGAGATGCGAGTAGAAGGATGATGTGATTAGCGTTTGGTCTAAGCATGTGGGTTAAAATGGACTTCATGGTTAAGAATAAAGACTTAATAGGCAAGATAGGAGGTGCTGGGAATAAGATTGGGAATAAGATTAGGAATAAGATGATTGTTCCCTAGGCCTGAGTGATGGCTGTGGAGTAGGAAAGAAGTAGAAAGAAAAGACCATGGAGTGTAGAACCAAGAGAACATAACGGTGCTTTCTTGCCTGCATGTGTCAGATGGCACAGGCCACTGACTGTTCTCGCTGCTGTCTGTGCAGACCTGCAGGTGCCCCCTCACCCAGGTCTGTGTGTTCACTCCTCTTTGCCACTCACAGGCCCCCCCATCCACATCCTAAAAGAAGTCAGGTCTTACTTGTCAGGGGGTTGTCTCACAAGGTAGACACCTAGGAGAGCCCCTGCAGGCATCAGAGCAGCCCCTTCAGCATCTCCATCACCTTCCTCCCTTCCCCTCTCTCGCTTTACACACCCAGAATGACCCCTGCTCAGTATTCCACATCCCCATGATCTTCGTCCCCCAGGCTTGAGAAGGGTGGGGTAGCCACTGGCGTGGACATCATCTGCACCTTCCATTCTGACCCCCGCAGGTCCCAGGCTGGACAGAGAGTGACTCTACTGGGAGCTGAGCCATGAGACTCAGCGCGTCACCTACCTGGGCTCCTTCACCCTGGACTGGGACAGCCTCTGCTTCAGTGGTGAGGGGCTGTGCTACAGCCACGCTGTCTGTTCTGTGTTCCCTCCATTGCTCTAAAGTGAGCTATGATCCATCTCTCTATCCTCCTGGTCTGGGTTCAGTCTTCTCATCACTGTGTGATCACTGGGTCCAGCCACCTTCCAACTTATTGCCTTCCCCCTGAACACCCCTCCACTCGTCCCCTCTGCTTTCCCCTCTGCTTTTCCCACAAAGGTCCCTACATCCTTTCTCTCCCTTAATTCTTTATGTTCACCCCAACACTTGCTCAGCTCCTCTCACCTTCTCTCCACAGGTTACACCTATGGAGCCGTGGCCCCAACTACCACCAGTGAGTATTCCTGGCCCTGGTCTCCTGTGTCCCGTCTGCATTTGTAGTTTGGGAGCACTTGTTCTCCTTCATCTGCTGTCCTTGGTGAAGGAAGGACCTGGAAGGACCCTAATTCATCCCTTCTCTCCCTCCCGGGTTCTGGTGGAGAGTCCCAGCCAGTGTGAGAAAGCCTTAGACACAGACATGTTCTCCACCACATTCTGACCCCACATGGTTTTCACTTTGATTCTCCTAAAGCCCTGCCCTTGGTCCTCCTTTTCCAGGTATCCCATCCATCTGCCCATTTTTCTGCCTATCTATCTCTCCTCTGAGTTCAGTCACTCTTGTTCACCTATCTCTCTCTCTTGGGCTCCTCTCCTCCACAGGCTTGCTCATTCCTTCTACTCACACAGTCACCGGTCCCCTCACTCTCATTTATGCTTCACCTGTGAATGGTGGTCCTGAGACAGCCAGTGCTGGAGCCCGTGTGAGCCTCGGTTCTCCTCCCACTCTGTCCCTCCCTGATGACAGCCTTATCCACAGCTCCCGAGCCGGCCACCACGTCCCTGCATACTTGATCATCACCTGAGCCACCAGAAGCCACCACAGGTATCTGGGGGCCCCTTTTCCTTCCCAAGAGAAGCTCTCTGGCCCCACTCCCCATGAGCCAGGTTTGATCCAGGAGGTGGGAAGCCAGGGTATGAAATTCTGGTTTTAGGACAATCATGCTGATCACAAAGATTATACCAACGATTCAGTCTAAGGCCAGCTCTCAGAGAGCCCCTAGTCTTGTGGAATTAACACATCATTATAATACAATGTGGGATATTTTGGGGAGAGGCACCTGGCATAATTTGGAGGGAAAGAGCTTGCTAGAGAAAGTTTCAACAGAATGAAGTCTTTAAGAATGTGTAGGAGGGAACCTGGTAAATAGAGGATGAAGGGTTTTCCTGGCAGAGAGGATTCCATGAGCAAAGGCTCCAGCCAGAAACAAGATGCCGTATGGGGAGAATTGAAACGAATTTGGGTTGCATGAAGCATAATGTTTAACCCGCAATAGATGGATAAAATGAGACTGAAAAGTCAGCAGGAGCCAGATTGAGTAGAGACTTGAGTGCCAGGTCAAGAAGGTTGAACTAAACACTGAAGGCCATAGGGAGCCATGGGTGGTACTAGAGCAGTGGTGGCCCTAGTGAGGTATTCATTTCAGAAAGATTCTTCTAGTAGTCCATGTAGAACATCCTGTAGACAGAGCATCCAGTGAGCCTGCTGGGGTGTTGGTCCGGGTGAAGGAAGTTAAGACCTGAGCTAGGACAGGGATGGAGAGAGGGAGTGTATGTGAGGACCAGTGTGCAAGGTGAATGGGTGTTACTGGGAGGGAGGAGGAGCTGAGTAGATGTGCTGGTTCTGACTTGGGTGACCACACGGGTGGGTGGTGGTGCCACTGGGACAGAAGACGACAGATTATAATGAGTGCAGGACTCTGGTCTGGTCTCAGGCCAGCTTTCAGAGATGGCCATCGCTCTCCCTCTCGTCTTGCAGCTTTGGGGCACAACCTGAAGACCCTCACAGTCAACGTCACCATCTCCACCCTCCGGTATTCATCAGACATGAGCAATGGCTATGCCATGTTCAACTTCACTGAGAAGGTCCTGCAGAGCCTGGTGAAACCCTGGTTCCAGCAGCTCCTGGTGGGTTAAATCCCACCCAGCCCTTCCTCCAACCCCTGTCCCTCCTGCTCCTCTTCCTCCTCCTTCCTCCCCAGCTGGATCATTGTTCAAGAAGAGCAGCCTGGGCCCCTTCTACTCAAGTTGCAGACTGGTCTCCCTCAGGTGAGACCATCCCCTCAGCATTTGCCCCTAATGACCACTTTTGTGACCACCCCTCTCTGTCTCTCCACTGTCCTCCCATTTCCTCGTTCCTGTTCTGGCCCCCACCCCCGGAGGTTTCAGGACCTCTCTCTAGACTCCCCACATCCCTCTCTCCCCAGGCCTGAGAAGGATGGGGCAGCCACCTGTGTGGACGCTGTCTGCACCCGCCACCCTGATCCCGTGGGCCACCATGCCTCTGTGCTGGGAGCTGAGTGTTGCCACCTGTCTGCTCTTCCTCTCGGTGGCTCCTGGCTCCGCAGCCCAGAGTTTATCCATTAAGAGAGAGCACCAGCTACTTTTCCGCATCATCAGCTGGAACCTCAGCATCTCGGAGCCCACATCCTCGGAGTACTCCGCCCTGCTGAGAGACACCCAGGACCAGGTGGGGTCTCCCACTCCCGTCTCTCCTTGCCCTGAGGGCACCGTCATTCCTCCATCTGACTTATATCTGTTATGTGATTGTTTCAACCCTTCACTTTCCCTGCATGTCTGGGTTCTCTCAGTGTCCAGGGGTGATGTCCTAGCTGCCTTTCCCATTTCTCACCTGGGTAAACTGAAGCTCAGAAAGGGGAGTATTGTGCCTAAGGTCACACAGTGAGTTAGGGGCAGAGCCAGGATCAGAACTCAGGTCTCCCTTGTCCCAAGGTCTGTGATCTTTCACTGGCTCCAGTGGCGCCGTGCATCCCCAGGAGACCTTCATCTCACCCACTCTCCCTCGTGTTTGTTCTAGGTCACCAAGCTCTACAGCGGCACCCAACTTTGAGACATATTCCATTCCACTCCTGCCTGGTCACCAACTTAATGTAGGTTGAGGAGATTGGAAGCATTGGCTGAGCTGGTGGCTGATGACTCTGAGCTCCCGTGACACATAATTGATCTGGAAGTCACTTACATCGTGCCCATTCTGCCCCACATCCCTGTCAGCTAATCCTAACATCTCCTTCCATAGGCTTTTGGGGGATGAGGAAAGCATTAACATTTGGTGCCACCAACCTCCAGCATCCTGCTCCTCCTCCTCTTCTGGAGACTTTCAACAAATATCAGCAGTCTAACTGTGCTCTCCAATACTGTAGCCGCTAACCACATGGGGCAATTTAAATTTTTTATACACCTATTAGGATACGATTCACATATTGTGTGTGGAGAGGAGTGTATTTTTTAGGTTTTTCTATATACAATATCTTCTCATCTGCAAAACAAATAGTTTTACCTCTTCCCTTCCAATCTGGATTTCTTTTATTCCTTTTTCTTGCCTGATTGCCCTCATTAGAACCTTTAGTACCTGTGATTAACATACGAGATATGGGAAGACATCATTGTCTTGTCCCTGGTCTTAGGGGGGAATTTTCAGTCTTTCACCATTGAATATGGTGTTAGCCGTGGGTTTTTCATCGATGCTGTTTATAGGTTGAGAAAGCTTTTTCTATTTCTAAATTGTTGAGTGTTTTATTTTTTAGACACGAAGGGCGTTGTATTTTGCGAAATTCTTTTCTGTGTATGTGGTCCAGATTGCCTGGTATTGGCCCTTATTCTATTAATATTGTGTAATACATAGTCAAGTTTTCAGATATTAACCCAACCCTTCAACTAGAGGTTAGAGATTAAGATGTTCTCAAGTCTTGCCTGGGCGTGCCATAGCCCTGAGCCCTTGTGTCCTTCTAGATGCCCGCAAATACACTGCAGCTTTTCAAAGGCCCCTGTGGACATCACATTCCCCCAAGTTTTCTTCTAAGTTTTTGGCTCACCTCTTGCCTGCCTCAGCTGGTATCACTCCCTCAGGCAACTACAATAGAAAACAATTAGCTCTGATTGTTTTTAGCAAGTGCCCTGGGGACAGACTTTCCTCCCTGGGCAAGCTCTGACTCAAGTAACGTCAAGCCCTGAACATGGGGCTTTATCGGGAAGCTGCCAGGAAGGTCAGCTAGTGACAGTTCAATGGGGATGGTTCTTTTCAGAGCTCCAAACCCATTATGGCTGCTTGGCTGCTGGTTGTCTCAGCTACCATTGTTCTGAGACTGATGATTTTCAAAGTTATGGAGGATATTGTGAGAGCAGGATGGGATAGTGCAAGTTATAATGCCACAAAGTTTGCTCCCGTTATCAAGATTCCACCATGTTTCTTCACTAAACCCTCCTCAGATTCTTACAAGCTGTTGATTAATTTCTAGACTTCTGAAAAGTTGATTTTGACAATTTTTACCAGTGTTTTCATTGTTTTTATGCATTTGCAGAAAATCTTTCTCAAATGTTTCAAAAATGTTCTCCCTGTGGTTATTTATTTATGAATTAATTACTTGAAATTACATGAGAAATTCAGTTCCTCACTCACACACACTAACCACATTTTAAGTGCTTGATAACACCATGGGGATGATAATGAGTGTATTTGGTAGTGCAGACAAATGTTTACATTATTGCAGAAAGTTATTTTGGACAGGACACAGAAGCAGGGAATCTAGTATCAAGGTAGAATTCTAGACACACTTGTTCATCCCTTGTGCCCTTCCAGGTCTGTCCCCCACAGTAACCACACTGGCGTGGACTCCCTGTGTACCTTGCCGCCTTGGCACAGAGATTGGACAGAGTTGCCATCTATGAGGAATTCCTGCGGCTGACCCAGAATGGACCCAGATGCAGAACTTGACCCTGGTAAGGAAGAGTGTCCTTGGGGATGTTAAGGCTCCCTGGTCATTGGGAAATGAAGTGAGACCTTTCTCGGGACTCTGGATGCCTGGGGCTGAGAGAGCATTGAACTTTCTCAGGCTGGCAGGAGGTGGCATAGTCCCCCAGTCTTTACCCACCATAGAGAGACAAGGACACCAGTGTAATATTGGAGGCCGTCACCTTCTCCTAGACAGCTCTATGACCTGAAGCTAGTCACCTCCCCTCTCTGGACTTTTGTTTCCTTATCTCTCCACTGAAAGCCACTGGGCCAGATGGTCAGTGAGGGCCTCCAGCTCTGTGTGAAGCAGACTTACAGGTTTGGGGTCATGTGGTTTCTGATTTACAGGCTATAGTTTGCCAAGTCCCACTCTAGATGATCACCAATGCACTAGAACTTTCTGCAGTGGTGGAATGTTCTATATCTGTGCTCTCCAGTGCATAGCCGCATGTGGCTGTTGAGTACTCGAAGGATGGTATTGTGACTGGTCTTTATTGTTACTGATTTTTAATGTTACTGAGGTACTAGATTTTTTATTTAATTTAACTAAAATTAATTTTAATTCAAAAAAAGACTTGTTGCTGCTCCATATCAGACAGCACACCTCTAAGAGTTTTTCTGGATAGAGGTACAAGTAGGGGGGCCTGCACCCCTCCCCCCGTGCCCACTGAGTGCTGTGTGTCCTCCCCTCCTGGAGTTTATGTTGTAGCTGGCAATAACAAGAATAGAGAATTGAAACATCAATTATTTGATGTGAACAAACTCATACTTGGAGGCGGTATTCAGAGAAGACTTCCTGCAGGAGATTACATTGTAGGTTAATCCTAGAAAATGAATATTAAGCAAACAGATAAAGTAGAAGGGGATGATGTGTTTCCAGGCATGGAAGAACACTTTTGAGTGGGATTTTACAAATTTAGAGAGATCCCATAGGCTTGCCAACTGTGATGACCCATTCTCCCCCCGACCGTCCTAAGAAAGTCCAGTCCAAATTCAGTCCTCTGCGCCCAGAGGTATGAATTTCGTTTAATTAATTACACTTTTGTTCTGTGATAATAGTCTTGGATTTTGTAGCACAGTGTGCTCACTTTTTAGAAATGGAAACTAAAATTGGGTGAAACATCATGATGTCTACTTGACTTTAATATTTCATTGAAAACATGGGATGAATCAAGGGTGGCAAGTGTTAATAATTTATACATTGATGAAATATTGTTTTAATTGGATGGAATATACATTGTTAAATCTAGATGATGGATGTTTATGAGACTGTTCCCTTTATTTTTCTGTGTCTAAAAAGTTTTATTAAAAAGAGTGAAACACACTCACATGCATTCTCCATTTCATTCACTTCCAGAATATTCTCCCAATAGAGATGATACCTTGACTGAGAAGCCTGGTAAACCTGCAGGAAGCCTCAGCCCATGGTAGGGGATGAGTATGTTGATGCTGTGTCTCATCGAAGAGAACCGTGCGCACAGTGTCTTGGATGATGAAGAATGTTGGCCAACCCTTGTCAAGGAGGGTTGAGGCACAGTGGGGTCACCAGAAGCCTTTGGGCGATGACAGGATGTGGCTTACCTCACCACTTGTCTCCTCAGACCTCCCCTTCTGGGCCCTCATCCTCATCTGCTTGGCGGGACTCCTGGTGCTCATCACAGGCCTGATCTGCTGTCTCCTGGTAATCCGTGACGTGTTGCTTGTCTTCTTATTGCGTTGTAAGAGCTCTTTATATAATATAAATACACATCCTTTTCTAGGGATATGTTTTGCAGATGTGTTCTCCCAATCTGTGCGTGACTTGCCTTCTCCTTCACAACATGAGTCATTGGGGAAATGTAAGTGACAGTCATCACGAGATTCCACCACACTTGAGAATGGCTAAAGTTAAAAAAACTGACTATAGCAAGTGTTGTTGAAGATGTCAAGTCACTGAAACTCTCATCGAGTGCTGGTGAAAAATAGCTTGGATGCGTCGTTAATAATTACATACGTCTACCCAGCCATTCCTCTCCTAGGAATCAATCTAAGGGAAATAAACACTAATGTCTATACACAGACTTGTACACACATGTTGATAACAACCTATTTATAGTAGACAAAAGCGGAAAAGACCCCTAATGTCCATCTACTGGTGAACTGATACACAAAGTGTGGTATATCTCCACAGTGGAATACTATTCAATCATAAAAAGGAATGAATTATTTTTTTTAATTACTCTATTGAAATTATAAAGGGTTTTAACATTGTGTAATTTTGGGTGTTCATTATTATTTGTGAATTTCTGTATAGACTGCATCGTGCTTACCAGCGGTAGTCTAACTTTTTTCCATCACCATGCATATGTGCCCCTTTAACTCTTTCACTCAACACCCAACCCCCTTCCCCTCTGGTAAGCACTTATCTGTTCTCTTTATCCCTGTGTATGTTTATCTTCTACATATGAGTGAAATCATGCATATTTCTTTGTCTGGCTTATTTCATATAACATCATACCCTCAAGGTCCATCCAAGTTGTTGCAAACAGGATGATCTCGTCTTTTTTTTCTGGCTGAGTAGTGTTCCATTGTATATAATACATACCACATCTTCTTTATCCATTCACGTGTAGCAGGGCACTTGGGGTGCTTTCATGTCTTGGCTATTGTGAATAATGCCGCAATGAACACAGGGGTGAGTAAATCTCTTTGAATTGTTGATTTCAATTTATTTGAATAAATACCCAGTAGTGGGATAGCTGGAAGGTATGGTATTTCTATTTTTAATTTTTTGAGAAATCTCCATACTGTTTTCCCTGGTGGCTGCACCAGTTTACATTCCCACCAGCAGTGTGTGAGGGTGCTCTTTTCTCCTTATCCTCTCCAACATTTGTTATTTTTTGTCTTGGGAGTTATAGCCATTCTGACAGGTGTAAGGTGATCTCTCATTGTAGTTTTGATTTGAATATCCCTAATAATTAATGATGTTATACATCTTTTCATGTGCCTGTTGGGCCTCTCTATATCTTTGGAAAAATGTCTGTACATATCCTCTGCCCATTTTTAGATTGGATTATCTTTTTTACTGTTGTTGGGTGTGTGAGTTGTTTATATATTTTGGAGATTAACCACTTGTCAGATATATGATTTGCAAATATTTTCTCCCAGTTCGTGGTTGTTTTTCTTTTTTTTTTTTTGAGGAAGATCAGCCCTGATCTAACATCCGTGCTAATCCTCCTCTTTTTTTCTGAGGAAGACCGGCTCTGAGCTAACATCTATTGCTAATCCGCCTCCTTTTTTTTTTTTTCCCCAAAGTCCCAGTTGATAGTTGTACGTCATACTTGCACATCCTTCTAGTTGCTGTATGTGGGACACTGCCTGAGTTTGGCCGGACAAGCGGTGCGTCTGTGCGCGTCTGGGATCCGAACCTGGGCCGCCAGTAGCGGAGCTCGTGCACTTAACCACTAAGCCACGGGGCTGGCCCTGTCTTTTTGTTTTGTTCATCGTTTCCTTTGCCTTGCAGAAGCCTTTTAGTCTCATGTAGTCCCATTTGTATATTTTTCCTTTTCTTACCCTTGCCTGAGTAGACATAGTATTGGGAAGGGTGCAGCTAAGACCAATGTCAAAGACTGTACAGCGTATATTTTCTTCTAGGAGTTTTATGGTTTCAATTGTTAGATTCAAGTCTTTTATCCATTTCGAGTTAATTTTTGTGTATGGTGGAAGATAATGATCTACTTTCATTCATTTGCATGTGGGTGTCTAGTTTTCCCAACAGCATTTATTGAAAAGACTTTTTTTTCCTCCATTGTATGATCTTGGCTCCTTTGTCAGAGATTAACTGGCCACAGATGTGTGGTTTTTTTCCTGGGCTTTCAGTTCTGCTCCATTGATCTATGAGTCTGTTTTTGTGCCAGTACCATGCCATTTTGATTACTATAGCTGTGTAATATATTTTCAAGTTAGGATTGTGATGCCTCCAGCTTTGTTCTTTCCTCTCAGGATTTCTTTGGCTGTTCGAGGTCTTTTGTTATTCCGTATATATTTTAGGATTCTGTGTTCTCTTTCTATGAAGAATGTCATTGGAATTCTGATTGGGATTGCTTTGAATCTGTAGATTACTTTAGGTAATGTGGACATTTTAACTATGTTTATTCTTCCAATCCATGTGCATGGAATATCTTCCCATTACTTCAGGTCATCATTGATTTCTTTCAATAAAGTCTTATAGTTTTCATTGTATAGTTCTTTAACCTCTTTGGTTAAATTTATCCCTAGACACTTTTTTTTTTATGTTGCAATTGTAAATGGGATTGTATTTTTGAGTTCTCTTTCTGTTAGTTCATTATTAGAGTATAGAAATGCAACTGATTTTTGTAAGTTGATTTTGTATGCTACACCTTTGCTGTAGTTGTTGATTACTTCTAATAGTTTTCTGATGGATTGTTTAGGGTTTTCTATATTTACAATCATGTCATCTGCAAACAGCAAGTGTTTCATTTCTTCCTTTCCAATTTTTATTCCTTTTATTTCTTTTTACAGCCTAATTGCTCTGGCCAAAACCTCCAGTACTATGTTGAATGGGAGTGGCGAGAGTGGGCACATTTGTCTTCTTCCTGTTCTTAGAGGAATGGCTTTAAGTTTTTCACCATTAATTATGATGTTGGCTGTGGGTTTCTGATATATGGCCTTTATTGTGTTGGGGTACTTTCCTTCTATATCTATTTTATTGAGAGTTTTTATCATAAATGGATTTTGGATCTTGTCAAATCCTTTCTCTGCATCTGTGGAGAGGATCATGTGATTTTTATTCCTCATTTTATTAATGTGGTGTATCACATTGATTGATTTGCAGATGTTGAACCATCTCTGCATCCCTGGCATAAATTCCACTTGATCATGGTATATGATCCTTTTAATATATTGCTGTGTTCCATTTGTTGATATTTAGTTGAGGATTTTTGCATCTGTGTTCATCAGCGATATCGGCCTGTAATATTCCTTCTTTGTGCTATCCTTGCCTGCTTTTGGTCTCAGGGTGATGTTGGCCTCATAGAATGAATTAGGAAGTGTTCCATCTTCTTCAACTGTTTGGAATAGTTTGAGAAGCATAGGTATTAAATCTTGTTTGAGTATTTGGTAGAATTCTCCAGAGAAGACATCTGGTCCTGGACTTTTGTTTTTTGGGAAGGTTTTGATGACCATTTCGATCTCTTTACTTGTGATTGGTCTATTCATTTTCTCTATTTCTTCTTGAATCAGTTTTGGGAGGTTGTATGAATCTAATAATTCATCTATTTCTTTTAGATTATCCAATTTGGTGGCATGTAAGTTGTTCAGTATATTCTTTTATTGTCCTTTGGATTTCTGTGGTATCTGTTGTAATTTCTCCTCTTTCATTTCTAATTTTATGTCTTTGAGCCTTCTCTCTTTTTTTCTTAGTGAGTCTGGCTAAGAGTCTGTCAGTTTTGTTTCAATCTTCACAAAGAACCAGCTCTTTGTTTCATTGATCCTTTCTACTGTTTTTTTAGCTATTTCATTTATTTCTGCTCTAATTTTTATTATTTCCCTCATTCTGTTGACTTTGGGTTTCATTTGTTCTTCATTTTCTGGTTCTTTTAGGTGTGGTTTAAGGTTACTTATTTGGTATTTTTCTTGTTTGTTGAGGTGCACTTGTATTGCTATGAATTTCCTTCTTAGAACTGCTTTTGCTGCATCCCATAAGAGATGTTTTGTTGTCTTTTCATTTTCATTTGTCTTCAGGTATTTTTTGATTTCTCCTTTGATTGGTTCATTGATCCAATGGTTCTTCAGTCTTGTGTTCTTTAGTTTCCACATATTTGTAACTTCCCCATCTTTTGTCTTGTAGTTGATTTCTAGTGTCATATCATTGTGGTGAGAAAAGAAGCTTGATATGATTTCAATCTTAAATTTATTCAGGCTTGCCTTGTTTCACAACATATGGTATATCTTTTAGAAGGTTCCATGTGCACTTAAGAAGAATGTGTATTCCGCTTTTTTGGGAGGGTATGCTCTATATATATCAATTAAGTTCATCTGATCATATGTTTCATTTAATTCCACTATTTACTGGTTGCCTTTCTATGCATGATCTATCCATGATGTAAGTGGGGTGTTCAGGTCCCCTGCTATTATTGTGTTGCTGTTAATTTCTCCCTTTAGGTCTATTGATAGTTGCTATATATTCTTTTGTGCTGCTGTGTTAGGTGCATATATCTTTATAAGTGTTATGTCCTCTTGGAGGAAAGTCCCCATTATCATTATATACTGCCCCTCTTTGTCTCTCATAGTCTTTTTTATCTTGAAGTCTGCTTTGTCTGATATAAGTATGGAAACACCTACTTTCTTTTATTTGCCATTTGCTTGCAGTATTGTGTCCAATCCATTCATCCTGAGCCTGTTTGTTTTTAGTGCTGAGATGTGTTTCCTGGAGGCAGCGTATTGTTGGGTCTTGTTTTCTAATCCACCCCAGCACTCTGTGTCTGTTGATTGGAGAATTCAATCAATTTACATTTAGAGTGATTATAGATACATGAGGGCTTAATCCCACCTAATCTATATTTCCATTGTTTCTCTTCCTTTGTGTTTCTGACTACCATTTCATTTTGGGGGTTTTCTGTGGAGGTGTTCTCTTTTTTTATGATCTATGGCTCTGCTCTGATTCTTTGTTTGCTGGTTACTGTGAGGTTTGTATGAAGATCTCATAGATGACATAGTCCATCTTCTGAGAGCCTCTTATCTCCATTAGCCTAAGCAGGTTCCATCCCTTTCCTCTTCTCCTTCTGAGTTATTGTTGTCACAAGTTATTCAATTTTGTGTTGTGCGTTTGTGACTAAGCTGAAGTGTTTATAGTTACTTTTGATGCTTTCCTTCCCTTCCTCTTTTAAGTTATAATTAAGCATTTGCTACCCTGTTGTGAAACAGAGCTGTAGCTTTCTGATCTTGTCTTTCTATTTATCTCTTTGCTCAAAGCTTTGTAGACATTTGCCTTCTTTTTGTTTCAGGTATGAGGGTGTTCTTGATCATTGTTTGTATGAGAGATCTAGTGGCGATGAACTCCCTCAGCCTTTGTTTATCTGGGAAAACTTTCATTTCTCCATTGTATCATAAGGATCATTTCACTGGATAGAGTATTCTTGGCTGAAAGTTTTTGTCTTTCAGTATTTTTAATATATCATTCCATTCTTTCCTTGCCTGTAAAGTTTCTGCCAAGAAATATGCTGAAAGCCTGATAGGGGTTCCTTTGTAGGTCATTTTCTTCTGTCTTGCTTCCCTTAATATTTTTTCTTTGTCATTGGCTTTTGCCAATTTTACTATTATATGCTTTGGAGAAGGTCTTTTAGCATTGATGTAATTAGGCGGTCTGTTGGCTTCATGTATTTGTAAGTCCAGTTCTTCCCCAGGTTTAGGAAGTTCTCATCTATTATTTCTTTGAACAAGCTCTCTGCTCCTTTCTCCTTCTTTTCTCCCTCTGGGATACGTATAATTCTTAGGTTGCTTTTATAATTGACTCATATATTTCTCCAAGAATTCCTTCATTTTTTAAAAATTTGAGTCCTCTCTCCTCATCCACTGGAAACATTTCTATATTTCTATCCTCTAAATCACTAATTCTTTCATCCATAATATCAGCTCTGTTTTTTAAGGATTCTAGATTCTTTTTTATCTCATTAATTATGTTCTTCATATCCAGAATTTCTACTTGTCTTTTTATTTAATTAGTTTCAGTCTCTTTGATGAAGTATTCCTTTTCCTCATTAATTTTATTCCTGAGTTCATCGAACTGTCTGAACATTCTTGTAACTTGGTGAGTTTCTTTAATGACAGTTATTTTGAATTCTCTGTCATTTAGATTGTAAATTTCTGTGACTTCAAGGTTCCTTTCTGAAGATTTGTCATTTCCTTCTGCTCTGAATTGTTACTGTAGTTTCTTATGGTGTTTGATGAACTAATCTTTTGCCTGCGTATTTGTGGTAGTATCAGGTTGCAGATGCCACCTGCTACCGCTGTGGGGAAAGCATGAGCTGTGTTTCTGATCCCACTCCATATGCTGGAAATTGCGTGTATACAATGGGTGTTCCCATCCGCTGGGAAAGCATTCACACTAGGCTCAGAGCTGCCACCACAAGGAGGCACGTACCCAGTTGTAACACCGCAGCACTACTCTGGGTATTTGTGCCATCTGGCAAAGCATTTGCTTGTGTGCATATATCTGCTGCTGCCTTTTCTTATGCTCATGCCAGCCTCTGTGCTTGGTGGGTGGGACTTCTTCATGGGTTCTCAGCATTGGCCAATCATTGGGACTGCAGTGGCATGCTGGGCTTTCCAATCATCAAGGAAAACATTCATTTGAGGTTCCAGGGCTCCCACCAACCCCCCCCAGAGTTGCACCAAGATGCATTCCTACTTTTGGGGATGCAGCAGTACTATTTGGTCTCACTCCAACCTGGGAAGCACTCAGGTGTGTGCACAGTGCTGCCAGGGAAGCGTTGGGGATAGGAATGAATTCATAGCACATGCAATGACAAGCATAAATCTCAAAATAATTATGCTGAGTGAAAGAAGCCAGTAAAAAATGAGTACATAGTGTATGATCCCATTTATAAAAATCCTTGGAAAATATATAGGGACATATACCGGATCACTGGTTGCCTGGGAATGAGAATGTGTTTGCAAACGGCAGGGAAAGAGAAATTAAAATGACCATGAGGAAATTTGGGGAGGATGGGCGTTCCTTTTCTTGATTGAGGTGATGGTTCAATAAGTTATAATCAAAATGTATCAAATTGTTCACTTTAAAAATATGCAGTTTACTATATGTCGTTAATACCTCAATTAACCTAGAACATGTAGGGGAAAGAGAGGGAGAGAGAGAGGAAAGAGGGAAAAGGAAAGGAAATGAAGGACCGAGGGTGAAAATTAAGTGGACAAAAGGAAGAGGGGGACACAGGATGCATCGGGTCTCTGTGGCTTTGGTATCACCTTCCCCTGGAGTCTCCCATACTGGGGAGCTGACTGGACCATTCTGATGAGCTCTCCTCACCTCACAAGTCACTGTCTGCCGGCGGAAGAAGGAGGGTGACTATGATCTCCAGTGACGATGCCTGGGCTATTACCTGCCTCATGGCAAACTACGGAAGCTGCAATGACTAGATCTGAGGTCCCTTTTTCCCAGCTGGGGTCCAGAGGAGCTTGGCTGTAACAGAACGAAACCATATCGTACGGACACAGACTCCGAGCCTTTCTAGACTTGGCCCCTGACTGGCTCACAGGGGACTAAGCTGAAAGGTTTCACCTTCCTTAAGTCCTGAAAGTGACTGCAAATTCTGTCCTGTGGTGTCACACTAGTTCATCCCTCAGGGACACCAGAATTGGTGAAACCAAGACAGACATTGCCATCATGTAAAATCGTATCCCCACTTCAGTGCAAGGTTTCTCTTCTTAGGAAACTTTGGAACCTCCCTCCCCTTCACTCTGTGCAGCCATCACACCCCTCTCGGTTCCTCCATATTCCTCCCCAACTGAAGCTCTGGCAGTCTCAGGTTCCCCTTTTCTGTTTCATTCTCTGAAGCTCAGATTCACCAGGACTTCCAGATCAATCTCCCTCGATGGCTCCTTTCCCCAATCATGGGTCATACATGATCGGAAACAGGCCAAGATGAGAGAAGTGGGTGAGACATGACTCTGCAGTCACCTTGGGCCTTGGGAGCTGAAATGACTAGATGTCTGGGAAGCTTGAATCCCAGAGAAACACCAAGGCTCTGGGAAGAGAGTATCTGCTCTGGATGTAAAAGTGAATAATACTGGGCGGGAGAAATCTGAGGGAAAAGAAAGAGTCTTTTTTCATCTTTCTCTGTACAGAGTCCAACTAGCCTCACAGCAGAGGCTCCCCAACAAGCAGCCCAGCGCATCCCAGGCATGAGGCAGGCTGCGCTGTTCTGCCGTGGGTCTGTGGGAACAGATTACATTATCTGTACACACTGTGCCGACGACCACAGCTGAAGATATCCAAGGGCTGAGAATTAAAGTCACAGTCATGGCACTCTTTCAGACTTTTTGTGTGTGAGCTTCACATTCTCAATCTTAAGCAGTGCTTCTCTGAGAATGCACACTCTGAAGATTATAATGATTAATAATATTAATATATTATTATTCATTGCATACATTATACACTGTACATTATAATTATAAATTAATGTATAATTATTATGCATTAATATATTATTATATATTACATTATTATAATATCATTATAATGGTTAATAATCGTTATCATTATTGACTATTTAATTTCTCCTAAGCAACATGACTGGCAAGCTCTGCGTGTATTATCTCAGTTACAGTCACAATATTTAGGGTTTTATTCCCATTTTGAGGTAAAGATGTGGAGGCTCAGAAATATTAAATAAGTTGACACAGAAGGAAAAGAATTACTACAAAGCTAAATTAACCACATATTCACACTATGTTTCAAAGAAAGAAAGACGTTTTCTGACTTACAAACAGACTCAATGTTGACCTCCCACAGTCCTGCAGCTAAAGAACTGGTAAAGAATGTACATCAGGAAGAAGAAATGTGAACCCAGGAAAACATAACAGAAGTCACTAGGAAAGGAAAAAACCGTCTGTCTAATTTAGTATTAGTTTTAAAACAAGACATTAAAAACACATTTGAATTAAAATTTCAGATGATTACCACATGGAAGAATACAGGAGAGAAGATTTAGGTAAAAAATAACTCATTTTTTAGGGAAGATATAAATACTAAGATACTCTATTATTGTTTAACACATTGCTCTCAGAAACTGATAAATCTGTGGGACAAAAGTAAGTAATGATAAAGAGGATTTGAAGAGTGCAACATACTCGATCAGACAAATAGACAAATCCCAACACACTGGCTTATTTTGAGACTTGTGATGCTGAAAACAGTCCTTCTCCCGACAGCATGATACCGCAATGGCATATCAATTTTCATGAATCAAATTTCCAACGTATATAAATCTAAAAAAATGAAAAACCAGTATTTCATTGTATGCAACTAGTGATTCAACATACAACAAATACCAGAAAAATAGAGACCCAGAAGTAGGTGTCTTTTTTGAGAAGACAGATATAACAGCTCTTTAGTGAAATGTTATGTTGGAATCTATTGCAACATTACACAAAAAGGACAATCCATTTGGATGAGGTATGTTTTCTTTGTGACTGTGAGGGCAAAACTCTAAAGAATCCCCTGACTGTGATAACTCTCTGTTGATCTTAAAATACAAATACATAACACTCAGGAAAGTAAAGGAAGGAAAGATCTCCTTTCTCTCCTCACCTGAAACTCAATCTCCCACCTCAGAAGGATCACTGTCCGTATCTTCTCTGTCATGCAAAGGAATCAATGAAAAGAAAAGTATTGGTATATATTAAAGTTTTAAGAGCTCAAACCAAGAAAACCTAATGACTCCTGCAGAGGCATTGATTTAGTGTGAGCTCCATGTCCTCTGCCCCGTCTTGTCTCTATCATCGTGTTTGTCGGGACGTCCTTCTTGGCCCCTCACTCTCCCTGCCTCGTTAGCCAGTCTGTCTGCATCAGTGCTACCGCCAGTCTCTCTCTTGCCGTCTTCACTTTCTCTTCCTGTTTCCTGATATCTTCCTGAGTCACCAGAAGTTGTTTGCAAAGGAGCTGTGGGATGTACAGACCAATTCCTGGGATCGTCTCTGCTGAATCTGAAGACCAGGCAGGGGTGGGCATGGGACTGGGGTTCGGACCACCTGTGAGCACACCTGGCAGGGATGCACCTGTGCAACTAGGTGCAAGATTCAGCAGGGCTTTGGCAAGGTCCAAAGGACTTAACGGTTCTCCTGCACTCTGCAGGCCTGGAGACCTTGCAGTCTCTTCTGCCAGCAGAGTTCTTGGGGCTGCTCCAAGGTTTCCTCCCATTGATGGCATCTGACCTCATTGCCAGGATGGGATGTGATTCTAGTAACTGGCCTCTTGAATATGCAACTGGACATCCTCAAAGGGATGGAGATGCTCAAACCAGGCTTTGGGTTGGATTGGTGTCCACAATCATGTCGCTTCTTCTGTGATGATTTGACCATCATACTTCTTTTCCTCTTACCCTATAAATTGGGAATGTGGATCAGAGTGATAAATGAAGCCTGACTTCCCAGGACAATTATGTCAGATGCCTTGTACTTCTACCCTCCCTCTCTCCCTGTGGGGATTAATCTGACCTGTGTCCTGGGACGTCATCAAAGAGATTTGGGTCAAGAACAGAAAGCTCTAGGTCAAAATTCAGGACTACGGCAGGTCATTTCTTCTCCCCCATGTTGTTAGACACTTATGAGTATGACTTTATTCTCATTTTGTCCTTGTCTCTCTCAACAACAAAATCCCTGGTGCTCCCTGTCAGGACACACTGTTCCCAGTCTTTTTCTAAATCCCAAATCATACCATTCTTCTGTACTATATGACTATTCATTTGATTGGCCCATTGACCAGTTGGTGTTCATAGCTCCATTCGAGCTTAAGTCAGTAGTGAAATTATCATCCACCCCACTCCTAGTGACTCTTATTTGACAACTGTGAACATTAAATCTCAGTAAAGAGAATGTATGTCTGGAAAAACTCAACTTACAAATGGAGATTGTGCTGTAAGTGGGAAGTACACACTGGGCTTATGAAACCCAGGAAAACAATGTAAACTCTCTCATTATTAAGTTTTGTATAGACTGCACCCACATTGATGATATCTTGGTTATAGTGGGTTAAAATATACTATTAAAATTAGTTTCACTTGTTTGCTTTCATTTTTTAAAATGTGGCTACTAAGAAAAAAATTAAATTCTATAATATAGAGTGCTCAATGTTACTATAGGACAGTGCCGATGAAGCCATCGGTGAAAATAAATTCCAGAGAAAGTGGTTAGGGAAATTTTTTCCCTAGGAAAGGCGTCTAAAATGGCCCACACTGCAAGATGCAGCAAAAACTGTCATACACACACACACACACACACACACACACACACACAAACTGACAGAATGAAACAAACCTCTTCTTAGAGTCCCACCACTTTTCACATGGCAAGAGGTTGCACTCCTACTTAGTCCTAATTGGACTAATCTCAAGAAAGAAGGCAGAAGTCAAGGTAATTTACCAGTTAGGAAGATCTAAAACCAGAGACTAAAGCTCAAGATATGTGGTGAATTTCCTGTCCTGGCTTCTGTTATTAATTCAATATGTTAGGGAGACTTTTCCAAGGAGGATTGTTTTAAAACTCACTTTTTCTTTACTATGTAAAAATAGACAGGCTATGTAAAGAATAATTACTCTAGCCAATCAATGAAAAGAAGATGATAGAACACGAATACCCTTATTATAAGTCACTACTGGATTAGAGAGTCAGGGAACAGCTGACATTGTTTTGATTTGGCCTTAATTAGGCTGATTCTGATTTCATGATCGTCATATTGGTTGTATTATGCTAGAACATAGGAAACTTCCCAGCCCCTCTACTATTTAACCACCAAGGCCCACCAACCAGACTAGTCCTTGCTGACACATCCCCTGCCTCAATCTCTTCTGACAACACCTGGAGGATTTTCCCCAAATCCCACTCTGTCCCTGTACTCTTCTACCTGCCCCAGGGCCAGGGAATCATTTTCTCCAAGGCTCAGGCTCTGCGTGTGTCCAGCTCTGAGGATGGCACTTCTCCCTCGAGTGAAGACAAGGATCAGAGCGCAGACTCTGTGAGCTGCAGCAATTGGACAAAGACTGGGGTTTGCTGACAGAAAAGAACCTTTAGTGGGCACGGTTACCAGGGTCCAAGAAGCCCCAGTGATTCCACCAGGGAATGTGATGCAGGACAGAGCAGGAATGTCTGCCTGTGGTTTGGCTTGGGAATGCCTGTAGGGTGACATAGGTGACATTGGTAGTGCATTCGCCAATGTTGTTCACTCATTTATTCATCGTATGTCGTGGAGTTCATTCTACATACATCCAGGCAACAGTCTCACACTCTGGGGCTCACAGGCAGTGTCAGAAGAATTTCTAAATTTTATTTCTAATATATAGGTACAGCACTGGCAATACACTAGGCGTTCCAAGCATTTTTCAAACATTTACTCCTTTAATACTCTCCATAAACCTACAAAGTAGGTATGCTGATCATTTTTGCCAACTGAGTGATGAAGAAACTGAGGCACCAATCAAGTAAATAACTCAGTCAATACAAATATCTAGTAAGGGATTGAGCTGGAATTTGGACATGAGGAGTTAGCTCCATACTCTGTGCTCTTAACCACGACATCTACTCTCTAAAGACTGCACATCATGAAAAAATTTGATAAGTTATTAATTTTCTTGGTGCATTGAGTAGCCACACTATTTTATCTGTGTCTGAAAAATAGAATACCTGCGTAGAAACTACTGCACATACACACTCAAATTACATCTACCAATGTCCCCAGTCCCTGAAAATTAATACAGAGAACATTTCAGAGTGTTTCTTGAGCGGGTTGGGAGGACTCTGAGGAAATCCCAGTGTTACTGTAAGAAGCTGAGGACAGGCTGTGACTGGATCTCAGGGGAAAGTTGTCCTCAGGAATCACGATTGAATGACAACATTGATGGGAGTGTCTCAGCAGTGACTGAATTCAGGGTCTGGTGGTGTTTTAACCTGGTGCTTATTTTCTGGCTGCGTGTTTATGGTGATGCAGCACAGGGAGAGGGGATGGTTCACTGTGTTCTTGGGGAAACCAGACCCATGAAAGAGAGGGAATGACGGTTTCCTTAAACAATAGACTCGTGGTGGGAAAAATTCGGCCTGGAAGAGACAGTTGTGTTCCTGGTATAACCAGAAGGAGTTGCCTCTGCATCAGCCAAAGCAGACAGCCCTTCCCCGTGCACTTATTTGATCTCAATGGGAGGAAGGAGGAGGAAATCATGTAATGCTCTTCTGGATGTAAGATTTGTGATGGTAGTGACTGTGCTAGGAGGATCTGAAAGGCCTCTCTGAGGCATTTCAGACCTTTGCTGTGACCAGAATGACAAGTGTAAGCACCCCTGCGTATGTCTGGGAAGAGTTAGTGTGTCAAGGAGAAGGCTCCCTTGTGCAGAGACTCACATGAAGAAGCGAGTTTGACTAGGGAAGATCAGAAATGTGGCCAGTGTGGCTGGAGGAAACCTGACAAAAGAGATTGAGGGGAGATAAGAGGGTGATCAGGCTGGATCCTGGGACATGGTAGACTGTTACTTTCTGTTCCTCTGTGACAAAATTACTCCAAAACCTATCACCTATACAGTACAAATATATAACATCTCATAATTTCTGTGAGCCAAGCATCTGGCATGGCTTAACTGGGTGCCTCTGTCTCAAAGTCTCTGTGAAGCAGGTTTGTGGTCTGAACAGGGCTCAAATGGGGGAGGATTCCCACCCAAGATCACGCACATGGGTTTTGGCAGGATCCATTCTGACTGAGAGTCTGAGCTCCTGTCTGTCTGTTGTCTGGACACTCCCTCAGTTCTCTCCTATGGAGCCTCTACATAGTGCAACTGAAAACATCAGCACTTGCATTCCCAGTTCTGGTGATTTGATAGAGAGAGAGAGCGAGCGAGTGAGAGAGAGAGAGAGATGGAAACAGAAGGAGGGAGGTAAGTAGGGAACCCAAGTAAGCCAGAAAGCAGGAAGTGAAAGACATTTTGTAATTAAAACTTGGAAGTGACATCCCATCACCTTGGCTGTGTTCTGTTGTTCAGAAGCCAGATACTGACCACTTAGTGGTGACACAAGGATGTGCACTTCAGGAGGCAGGGAACATTGGGGCCATTGTGGAGGCTGCCCACCACATAGGCCAATGTGAGGCACTTGGGACTGATTCTGAGTAAAACAGGGGGCCGTGGAAGGGTTAATGCCAGTGGATCACAATGTCTGAATTTCCTCTAATTTCAACTCCTTAAGGATGCAGACCTGAAAATGAGGCCCAGAGGGGCAGTCACTTTCCCAAGATCACACATCTGGAACCCAGAGAAGATCTGACTGGTAGTCTATGTGATGTCCTACTCCTTCTTGTACTTCCTCCATCTCTAAGTGTGTACATTAGACACATGTGACACCAGCCCACAGGTGTTGTACGTATTATCACATGTACCCTGACAAGGTCCCTAGGAAGCTGTTTTTAGCCCAATCCTCATTGTGCAGCTTGGGAGACTGGGGAGATCTTGAGAGGCACAGCAGCTTTTCCAGGACACAGAACTGGTAGGAAAAAAGAGGTCTGACTTCAGCTCTGTCTCCTCAAAGCTGGGCCCCTGGATCCACTCCCAAGGAGCAGTGGGGAGGGTGGTGATGGGTATTTGTGCACAGTGATGGAGATGACACGAGCAAAGAGGGAGAGCAGCCAACAGCCTAGAGGGGGCTTTGGGTGTGTCTGATTGAATAAAGGGGCCAAGTATTAGAACCTTGAACAAGTGACCTCACTTCCTTGGTGACAGCCCCCAACAGAACTTAGAACTCTGGTTACCAGGCACCCACACTGTAATCACAGCCTCATGTCCAGTTCATTTGAGTGGAGACACTCGACACAGCAGGATGTTCTCATGTTGTCCCGTGACTTTCCGAGCCTCTGGCCCCCGGAAAGCCCAGAATGAGAGCATGTTAAGTCGTTTTAGGCATTGGCTCAGCCCTCACCTCGAATGTCCGTGGCCTTTTGGCAGGAGGAACCATCAGGTAACAGTGTGGGCCAGGGCAGGCCACTCTAGGTCAGGCCAGAACTGTGATCCCAAAAGGACAGCCCCACACCACTTGACACTCATTGTGTGTGTGTGTGTGGGAGATGGAGTTAGGGAAGCTGGGGATGAGGAGGACCCAGCCTGGGCAGGAGCAGGAAGCTAGATGGTGGGAGTCGAGCAGTGTGTCATGTTCATACTCAAGATCTTGGCTGCAGGAGATGACGGTGAGTGCTGGGGACCAACCTCCTGTATCTGCATGTGAATCCTGGGCCCTCAAAGTGTCCTGGCATTCCTTCCCTGGTGGAGTCTATGCAGATTCCCCTCTGTGCCTGATCTGTGGGGGTGTTTCCCCCTGTGGCAAAGTCCAGGCAGGCCCCTGATCCCTCCTGGCCTGACTGCTGGGCACTGTCACTGCAGAGCTGCACCCAAGAGATGGTCGAGGAGCTGGTGGATGGTTCCAGTTCACACTCTCCCTGGAAGGAACACAAGTGCACCAGTCCATTAATGACCAGGGCTTCCCTGAGGTGAGTGTGGGTGCAGAGGTGTCTTCACACACAGGACTCTGAGATGACCAAGGCAGTACTAGAATGAAGACTCAAATCTGACAACCCCCTGGACTCCCCGCCACCAGAATTTTTTCACTAGAGTACCCCACAGTCCAACTCTCAAAAGAATCTGGACCTCCAATCTTCCACACCAGCTACACAGGAGGGTAGAAAGTCACCTCAGTCCTCCTGGTGGTTCACTGTGATATCACTTACTGTATGTCCCTCCTCCTCTCCCCCAGTGTGAGGATGAGTTCACTGTGAATTTAAATGAGGCCTGCAGGATGCGTGCCCTCCAGGCAGGCATGATGGAGAAGCTGACAGAGTCCATGTCACCGGCTTTCCTGAGTAGGAACACGTCCAGCTTCACCACCTTCATGGTCAACTACTCGGCCTTAGACACATCCCAACGGGTCCTGGACCAGCTGTTTACTAGCTGAGTAGCCACACCCTCCTCAGCACAGTGGTGACTCTGCCCACTGCCAGCTGTGTACCTTTGGCAAATCCCCACATCTCTCTGAGCCTCAGTTTGCTCTTCTGAAAAGTAGGGGAGGGGGATAAATTTCATGGTGATCTTGTAGGGACTAATGGGATCAGCAATGACAGGTGCTTACCTGGTGCCTGGATCTGCAGAGAGGACTGTGGACGTGCTGTGGTAGTCCATGGTGTTTATTTTTCTCTTCTCCGTGAAAAGTAGTCTGCCTCACTGATCTCTAGGATGTGGCCTTTCTGAGTGTGGAAAAACACATGGAAAGCACCCTGTCAAGGAGTTGAGATTCCATGCAGCTGGTCCTGATCCTTTTCCTTGGGCTAGCCAATTAAGGATCTCTGGGGCAGCAGAGAGGCCCTAGGCCCACTCAAGTGTCTGGGATGGTCTGGTTGATCCTCATCCATTCAAGTGTGTAGATTAAGCACCTACTACATGCAGGACTTTTGGAGACACTTAGTAAAGTCAGTGAATGAAGGAGACAATCGCTGTGCCTCAATTGTCGTCTGAGAGTCAGACAGTGACATTAGACATCTTTCGCAGGTCCTGTCTTCCATGGTACATCCCAAGTGATGCCCTGATAGCCTCCTTTATAGCTGGAGCCATCTTCCCTTTTTCCAGCCAGGAGGGCAGAGCACAGGACCATCTAAAAAATTGAGTGGTCTTTGGGTCCAGAATAAGGGCTTCCTGTCCCTACAGAACAAGGTGTGGAGGGAGAGATGGGGGCTGTGGCTGGGGCGGGCCTGTCAGAACCTTGCGTCTCACACATCTTTTGATTCCCAAGGGAAGGCTGAGGTCTGGTGGCTTCCACTCCAGGAAGACAGGAGTCAAAGAGCTATGGATGGGTGCCAGGACCCCTGGGAAGCAGAGGGGTGGCTAGGCTGAGTTGTCTCCAAGAGACACATTCCATCACAGACCCATGTTAATCTGTCTCTTCTCCATATCCACCTCTTCTGACCACCACCTCCAGGCCCAAGACAGGAGGTCTGTGAGCAACCCGCTCAAAAACCGGCCTGTGCTCAATCCAGTTGCACAAGTACATGGAGGGTTGGGCTGGGCTGTGTCCCGGCCCTTCAGGAGAAGAGAGTCAGCAGGAAGAAAGTCATGACAGGCTCTGTGTTCAACTTGCTGGATGAGCAGGGGCTCATCCCCAGGATGGGAACGGGCAGGCATTGGTGCCTTGCATGAGAAGTGTGCAGGGAAAGGACAGGCCTCTGACTCTGTTGCCAAATTGCCTCCCCCAGTGTCATCTCTTCTCTGGTGGGAACCTGCCTGGACCCAGGGCAGGATTTCTGGGAACCCCTGCACTTTCCCTGCTTCAGGATGAAGCTAACATCTCTGCATCTCAGCTTGCCTGGCTCGGAGCTGGGGAGCCACGCCTACTTTCTCCAGCTCCAGCTGGAGTATCCAAGGCACATTGAGGCAGATCTGGAAGGTGAGAAGACTGCAGTCTGGGAAGATGATTTGAAGGATCTTCAAAGTCTAGTTTCCCTTAAAGGCAGTGGGGTCTTTCCTGACTTTGACAGGGACCGTGGAAGTCAGCTACTTGAGTGACACTGTTTCTTTCTCCTGCTGCAGTACCATCTCCAGAGCTCCCTCCAGCTCCAGAGCCAGAGCAAGGGCCAGCTCCACGGCTAGATCCAGCTCCAGCACTAGTTTCACCACCTGTGCTAGAGCTGGAGCCAGTGTCACCTCCATCAGTCCCTCCAGGGCCAGAGCCACCACCAACATCAGCTCCAGCCCCAGTGCCAGCTCCTGAGCTGGAGCCAGCTGGACCATTGGCTCCAGGGAGAATCCTCACTCCACCTGGAGAGATAACAGCAGAGCCAGATCCAGCCCCAGAGCCCGCCTGCCCCTGGGATGTGACCAGCAAGAACCTGCTGAGGGAGGAGAAGCCTGACTTCTTGGAGTTCCCTCCCCGGCTTGTGGCAGAGCAGTGGACACTGATGGATGTGGTGAGCAGCGGGGCTCTCAGGGCCGGTGGGGTCGGCCTTTGCTGTGCCTTGAGCTGCCCCACACCTGCCATTTCCTGATCCAGAATCCCATGATCTCGGTCCAGCTTCCCTGCTTACCCTCATGTGACCTGAGCAGACTTCTTAATTCCCAAGCTTTTGCTGTCCTCATGTGGACAGTAGAGATGGACACTGAGAGCAGCTGCCATGCAGACTGGCTGTGCAGATGGACGAGGTGGAGCAGAGAGGACGTTGGGCAGAGTCTGTGCTTTGGTGAGGGAGCGGAGCACACTGAAGTGCTGTCTTGTCCTGGGTAGTTCACTCATTTGCCCAGGAAGCCTCAACAGCCTCAGCACTAATTAAGCACCTCATGTGTACATGACTACAAGGCAGAAAAACAAAGCCCGTGGTTGTTGCTGCCTTGTGGAAATGTGCCACTGAAAGAGGCAACAGACCCTAGGATGGTCAGAATGGGTGGGAGATGCCCCTAGAGACGGTCAAGCAGGAGCCGAGTTCTGGTGCTTGGAGGAAGTGAGACTGTGCAGCGAGCAAATGCCACTTCCCTGTGCCACAGTATCATGTCCTAGGTCATCCTGTTCTGGGTGTCCTCAGGGGACACAGGCAACACCCAGGGACTCACACAAGCCTCAGGCCGCATTATCAGCTTCCTGAGCTCAGGCTCTCACCTCTGACTCAGCCTGAGACTGGGGGCTGCGGACGCTGAGCTGGGCTGTGCCAGGGCTGGGTGACATGCCCTGTCCTCCCCAGGAGCTCTTCAAGAAAGTGATGCCCCACGACTTCCTGGACTCCATCTGGTCCCAGTGTGACAACAGGGGCAATGAACACCTGGCACCCACCATCCATGCCAACACGACCCACTTTAACAGAATGGTCGAATGTGTCGTCACCACCTGCATTGGGGACCCGAGCATGATGGTCCAGGACAGGGCCAGGGTGGTGGAGCTCTGAATCCAGGTAACCAAGGTAAGATGTGGGAGGCCCTGAGAGCCCCTCTCTGGAGTCGGGGGAACTGCCCCTTCTCCTTTCTCAGCTCTCGTGTTTGAAGTCTGTGTTCTGAGCACTTGCACAATCCTTAGGCCCCTCCTGCCAGTGCCTCGATGACCTGACTCCTGGTCCCAGTGGTGGGAAGCTCACCCCTTCCTGGGCTCCTTCCTTGGCTTGAGCTAAAATCCTCCTCCTGGAAGTATTCCTCATCAGGTTCCAGCTGTGCCTTTCCTGGGTTCCCTGAGCCGCTGTTTCCTCCAGGACAAGAGACGTCAATGAGGCGACAGAAGCCAGAGGAAGCAGGGCTCCAGCTCCCTCTCACAGCTCATTCTCTTCCCTTCCCCAGGAATGCCAAGGCCTGAGGAACTTTTTCTCACTCCATGTGATCCTCTGGGCTCTGCAGGGCCCCTCCATTCAGCATTTAAAAGAGACATGGAGATGGGTGTCCAGGTGGGTAGGCCTCTCTCCATGCTTGTACCACCTGGGTGGACCAGAACCCGCACAGGGCTGGCATTGCCCTTCAGTCAGTTGGGACCTCCTGGGAGACAGCAAACCCTGGCGATAGAGTCTGACATGGTTGGAAGGCTTGGAGTCTTTCTGAAAACTTAGGCCAGTGGTTCTGCTTCAGGAATCAGTTTCCCTAAGTGACAGATCCTGGCTTGAGCCAAATTGAAGGTTTTCAAGTATTTTCAACAACAGAACTCTCTGTCCACATGAAATTAAGACTGTTTAAAACACATCTGCTGAGAAGATAAGAGAATGGAGGCCCCAGGTGACAATAGGAGAGCCCCCTCCCCAGTCCCAGACACCTCAGGGCTCAGAGGACACAGTGAAAACGCTCATCCAGGCTGTCTGGATCTTCTGGGTTTTCAAACAAAAGGAATTTACCCTCAAACCACTCCATAGTGTTTCTTTCCTTTTTTCCCTCCTCAGGAAGAACTGGACAAAACTTAAAAAGTTGATGAAAACTAGCCAGCGGGAGAGCAGGAAGCTGCTCAAGGAGGTGAGTGGAGGCTGGAGATCTGGAAGGAGGGGAGGTGAGGGAGGGAGAGACCAGGCAGGATGTGCTTTGGGAAGTTTTTCATTTAAGGTTCCATGAGAAATAACGGTCTGTCTTGTCCAGCTTGACAGGAAGCAGGGGGTATGAGCTGCAGGGGCTGGTGGGGACTGTTTGGGGCAGGACGCCTTGGTCACGGGATACAGAGGTGTCGCCTGGACTGTTCCAGGAGGTGAGGAGCTGGCAGAATGAGCAGGTCTCTGGCTTCCATGCGGACCCATCAGCTGGCCCTCTTCCTCCAGGCTGGTGGGTGGATGGAGTGGGTGGGGGTTCCTTTCTTCCTAAAGCAGCCCAGCCTGTCCTCAGGAAGCCAGGCCCCTGCTGCTCCTTCTGTCTTCACTGCACGTCGCAGGGGAGGGCACTCTGCCTGCCCCAGGGATGGGCACTGTGAGGTCACACAGGTCTTGTGGACACAGGGGCTGCCCAGCCTTGGGCCAAATGGTGGATCTGGGACAGAACTGTGTGCTCTCTGGGACTGTGTGATCTAGCCCTATAGTGGTCTCTGCTGACAAACCAGTGAGTCTCGCCCGGTGGCTTGTTGAGAAAGATACACCCCAGATGGCAATGAGAATTATCGGGGAACCTACAGATCCTTAATGGACCTTCCTGACAGGACATTAGAAGTTTCCAAGTGAAAAAGGATGCAAATGTCACCATTACACAGCGCCATGGTCACCCCCTCCACTGTCACTCAGATGTGGCACAAAGGGGTCCCCTTCCCCCTTGGAGGAGTTCTGTGCAGGGTTCATCCTGAGGGGATTCTAGGGAGCTGAGGCCTTTGGCATGGCCTCAGGTCCAGCCTGGTGTCAGAGAATCTCAGGGGGCTGGAAAACACAGAATCCACTTGGATAAGACTCCGAGACACCTTGTGCCACCCGATCCATGGCTCAGGCTGACTGAGGGCCTCAACACACCCCGAGAGTCAGGAGAACAGGACCTTGGTCAGAGGTGTGTCTGGAGGAGGAGTGAAGGCCAGGGGCCAGGCCCTTTGGCTGGGAGGTGCGGACGGTCTCCTCTGTGGGCCCCTGAGCAAGTCACTGCCCCTCTGTGGGCCTCGGTCTCCTCATCTGGGAAATGGAGGGAGATGATCTGTGGTGCAGGCCTCACAAGGGTGATGAGGTACAAGGGGGAGAGGAATGTGCAGGAGATTTGCGCTCCTCCTCCTTGAGGGGGGAGGGGAGAGTACTGGTGACAGTCAGATGACACTGAGTCCTCAGGGGACCCTGGGAGGCCTGGGAGTCCTCCTCACACTTTCCTGATAAGGAGAGAGGCTTAGGGGCCTGGGCAGGCCTGAGGGAGCAGAGGAGGGAGTGTTGGAAATGCGAGTGATCTAGAATCAGAGCACTCTGGAATGGGAGCAGCCATAGACACCAGATGTCCGAGGTCCAGGATCAGGGGCCTGGGAGACACGGGGAAGGGAGCCTGGCCTCCCTGAGCCTGTCCTTGACCCTGGAGGACGTGACCTCTGTGTGGGCCACCTTAGAGATGGATCCCCAGGGAGCCCAGGAGAGACAGCAGCAGCAGGTGAGGGGGCCTGAGGGGGAGGGTGTCAGAGGAGGAGGTCTCTCTCCTCACGGCTTGAGGCCTCCCTAAGAGAGGGGTCCCTCCTCCTCCAGCCCAGCTCCTGGAGCCCCAGAGCCTGCTATGCCTGCCCTGGAAGTGACCAGGAGGAGGCCTGGGAGGGCTGGGCCCAGGATGAAATAGAGAGGGGAGGGGCAGGGAGCACATACTCTGGGATTTGACAAAAGCCGCCCCTAGGAGGTGACTGGGGAAGTTGGGTGGTCCTGGAGGGGGCAACTGAGGGGAGGCCGCTGAGGGTCCTAGGCTGCTCTCTGTGGGAGTCTGTGGTGGGCAGGAGGCTGGGGTGAAGGGATTTGGGGGAGGGTCAATGGGGACACCTGAGATGTGGGACTCATCTCACCACTCCCACCCTGATTTCACAGGGTGTCGTCCCCTTCCTGGGCACGTTCCTCTATCACCTGAAGCTGCTGGACATTGGGATGGAGGATGATCTGGAAGTGAGTGAGCCTGGAGGTGGGGCCAGGGAGAAGTATCCTGAGGTTTGGGAGGCGATAGCCCTGCACTGGGCCCTGAGCTCTCAGTACCTGGCAAACCTTCTCTCATGAGAGCCCCATGGCCACCCCTGGGAGCTGGAGAGTCAGGCCCATCTTAGCAATGCATGAATAGACGTCCCACGTAAGCCCCCCACCAGGCTCCCTGGGCTGGTGAAGCTCAGAGCTGCCTGTCTGCAGAGCTGCAGGAGGCTGTGTCTGAGCTGCACTCAGCCTCCCCCTCAGGCCCTGCCCCTGGGGGAGTGCCATCAGCCCCTGCAAGTGAGGAAGAACTTCTGTGGTCCAGCTGTCCCTTCCTCCCTGAGGCCCCAGTCTCCCCATCTGTCATCAGAGAGGGTGTGCTACATAAGGTCTCTGGCCTCAGCTCCCCTGTCCTTCCTGCTCTGGAGCCCAGAGCCTGGCCCAGTGTCAAGTTCTCTTTGTGGAAGGTCTGCCCTCTGCTGGGCCCTGACGTTCCTGCAGCCTGAGAAGGGGTGGGATGGGGGTTAGTTATGGGCTTAGGGGGCTGTTTCTGATGGACATTGGCTGTCTCCCTTCCAGGGAAATCAGGCCAACTTCCAGAAAGGATGTGAGGTGAGCAGGGGTGGGGAGGGTGGGGAAGTGGATATCACAGAGCTCCCCTAGCAAGACATTCTCTGGCCTCATCCCTTGGGTCAGATCCACAAAGCTGGGAATCCCATCACGTTGGTGAGTGTAGGGGGGGCTGGCATCAAGGACATCTTCCTGGATGAGGAACTAATTCAAGCCAACTGTGAGAACAGGCAAGTCCTGAATGGAGTGGGAAGGAAAGAGGGTTCCCGAGTGAGCACAGACCCCAGACCAGATCCTCACTCCCCACAAGTCCCTGGCAGGGTTCCCCACCCAAGCCCTGTCTGAATCCTGTCCTTCCTCCCAGAAATTCAAAGTCATCAGGAGGATCCAGCTGCTCCAGCAGGCTGCAAATGCGTATGACCTGGAGCGAGAAGAGCGATTTGGGGCCTGGTTCCAGGCCATGGAGCCCATCAGTGTCCATGAGAGGTGGGGGGGACAGGAGGTGGGTGAGGGCAGGGTAGACTCTCTCTGATGGCCAGCTCCAGAGCCGGTGGCCTGGCTCGCTAATCAGCCTCAGAACTCGTAGCGTGGTGACCCATGGGGCACTGGGACTCAGCTGCTGGCAGGCTCTGGGAGGGGCACCTGAGGTGTGGCTCCTGGTAGCTCACAGGTCCACTCTGTCCTGTAGCTACTGGGTCTCCTGCCAGCTGGAGCCTGCACACCAGAAGGCGAGTAAAATGCGGCTCTTCAAGAGAAAGAGGAACCGGACATCATCCAGCTTAGGGCCGAGTGAGTGTTGGGACCAGCAGCGACTGAATCCAGGGGCTCAGTACAGCTTCAGGCTAAGCATGGGCCTGGATCCCAGCTCCACTGCTGACCAGGCCTGGGACGGGCCGCTCCCCTCTCCTCTCTGGGATTCAGTTGCATCCTCTGAAATGGGTGATGCTAAATGATGCCTCCTGCATCAGGGACAAACGGGATGCTGTTGATGGCCTCAGCACACGGCACAGGGTTTGGATCAGAGTGCAGGGGGGCAGGGAGGTGTGCCATGAATCTCGGGGAGGTACCCCAAAATAGTCTGTTTCTTCTCTTCAGCCGCCATGCATTTGGCGATGAGCCGTCACACTCTGGAGACCTCAAATGCAGCTCCTCCTGACCAGCAGGGACACTGGCGCCCTCGGGGTGTACTGGGTCAGCTCTTCCCACCCTGAGTGAACGAGGACATCCTAAGACTTTCCCTGGTTTCCCCTAAAGCCCCAGAGGGAGGGCACCACCCCCTCCAACTCCCTGAAATCTGCACCCCAGCGACTGTTAACCCATTGGGGAGGAGTGATATTATTTCTTTACTAGTAAATGGTAGATTTGACTCTTACATTATATCCTGTTTCTGTCACAGCCTGGGTGTTGTGGTGTGGTTCTTTCACTTCTTATGCTCATGTAAATGAGACACAGAATCTCACTTTCCTCCTTGAATTAAGAACTTGTGTTTGGTCACAGCTTATTGTATGTGGCAGAAGGGATGAGGGCCAACCTCCTCCCTGGCTACTGAATGAAACCCTCAAGTCTCCCTTCCTCAGAGGACAGGTGCATTTCTGTGTGGGTCACCTGGGCCAGGAGCAGAGACAGCCCCTCAGATCTCCCTGGATTTAGAGGTTGGAGGGACTTTCCCAAGCAGAGCAATAACCACTGAAATGTGGGTGTCTTTCAAATAGCACCTACCAGGACCATGTCCTTCCCCAGGACAGTGGCTGTCTTTCTACAGCTTTCCAGGAAGAAGGAATGTTTTTTGCTTCTCTTGTTGAGGTTTCTTTGATCAGATATTGGAACTTGCCATTTTCTTACCAGTCTCTGGATTTGCATCAACACTAAATGAGAAAAAAAAATGTAAAAAGATAAAAGTTTGCATGTGTAACGGACAAGGCCAGAGGAAGACCATGTGCAGATGGACTAAGGCCCCACAGGACATCCCCATCAGGCCGTCTCTAGGGCTCCCTATTCACCCTTCGCCTAGATTGGAATCCTCCTGGGATCCTGGCCCATGCTCTTGGAAGTCCTTTTCCCACTTGTTTCATATCCAGAGGGAAAGATTCATGATGCACCTTTTAAATCTACAACAGGACTTTGTTCCATAAACCTAACTGCTCCCAGTGAACTAGGATTTCCAACATCCCTGCACTTCCTTGTATGAGTCTTTTTGGGCAGAAATTCCCTAGATGGCCCCCAGCCTCTCTGTCAGAAACATCATGGCCGTTCCTCCCCGGCTGGGCCTGATGGATCAGGGGTAAGCTCTGGTTTGCCAGTACAGTAGACCTTAATCCTGTCCACTGAATGACCCACACTATCCCTTGCTGCCCTGGGTGACATCTGGGCGCATGTGGTTCTGAGGTCCCTGGTCTCAGACAATCACTAGTTTACACATTCACTCGTGTTGTTACTGACTTGTCCCAAAGGGGCTGCTGGGCCTGAGGGCATAGAGCACATAGCCCCTGGGATGGCTGTGTTCTTTTCCCCAGTCTGTGCTCTGGTTATGTGGATTTGTGTTACAGGGCTGTGAAACTTTCCTGTTGGGAGTTTTGAAAGATGAGGCAGGAGAGGGGCAGGTATAGAAGTTGGTCCAGCAGGGGAATGCCACCAATCTTAGACACAACCTTACCAATTAAAATTCTGAAATGCTTCCCAAGTGGGTGGTTAACAGACACTGCTCAGAGCTCATGCCGAGAACCCACCCGACGACCTGGAGCTAAAGGGTTACCACCCGGCATTTTGAACATCATGCCCTGGAAACACCCTGTAAGACAAGGGCCATTGTCTTGAATTCCTTAGTACTTCTTCCCCCTCCTTTCTGAAGGCTGCAAGTGTCACCCAGGGAGGCCTTTTCAGTTCAGCCAGAAGCAGAGTAGAAATCCTGGTTCCCACAATCCAGGTCCTTCCTTTCAGGGCACTGCTATCCAGGAAAGAAAGAATTCACACATCCGTGTAGACAACACAAACACACACACTCATATCCCACCCAAATCCCAAGATGCATGAACTACTAAGAGATTAAAAGTGACTTCAGAAACAGATCAACCAATTGCAAAAGAAGGGTTTCATTAAGATCCTGACTCAAATAAAATGTAAAACCAAGAAATAACCTTGACAAAACTGGGAGACTTTGGATATTGACTAGATAGTTGATTATAAGAATGACATTTTTATTTTTGTGTGTGATAACGTTATTCTGTTTGTGTTCCAAAAATTCCTCATCTGTAAGAGAAACTGAAATATTTACAGCTGAAATGATGTGCTCTCAGCCATCTCCTCTGGTTAATTCTTGGGGTCTTGGTGTGAAGATAATGAAAGCCAGATGGTATACGAGTTGACAATCTTTGAAGCAAGTAACAGGTTCACAAAGATTGATTTTTCTCTACTCTGAGTTTTAGAGATTTTTGAAACACTTCAGAACACAATTTTGATAAAAACAGTATACTTGGTGTTCACATTACAATGTTACAAACTAAAACATCACAAATATAAAGGAATGCTTCTCCTTCCTGACCTAAGGAAGCTCTCTCTCAGTCTGGCCTCTGTGAATGACCTGATGATGCCACCAATTATTCACTTATCACATGTTTGTTGAGTAATTCCTATGTGCTCTGTGCTGTGTGCAAGGCAAACACATTTCCACGACTCTGGATCTAGTGTGGGAAGGAAGGCAATGAGCCTGTTGCCAAGGTTCTGTAAGTGGAAAATAATGCCCACAGGGTGTATGCTCATCCTGGAGATTCCAAAATCAAAGCTACACAAATTTGCCACGTAACAGATAAGAGATACTTAATTCATGATATAGAAATCACATATGTCTGAATTACCATGTGACCATGAAGAGAAAGACTGATGGATTTTATGTTATAATTAGATGCAAAATCATCGTGCTGGCCCCTGGCTGAATGGTTAATTTTGGCATGTTCTGCTTTGCTGGCCCAGGTTCAGTTACTAGGCATGGACCTACAATACTCATTAGCAGCCATGCCATGATGGTGACCCACACAAAAAGTAGAGGAAGATTGGCAACAAATGTTAGCTCAGGGTGAATCTTTCTCTGCAAAAAAAAAAAAATTAGATGCAAAATCATAATAAAAATTTATGGAATCGGATTTAATATACATTCAAAGACAAATCTCATTCTAGTAGGTATCATCACTTCATTGAGTGTAAGTTCTAGAAAAACCAAGTGTAAGTTCAAAACACTAATTCCTCAGCTTCAATTATCCTATCAATTTTAATATAAAAAGGAGAAAACTCATGGTAAAGAAAAATTGAGGTTTACCATGAAAGGTCAAGATCATGATGGACGTTACAAAGAGATGCTGTGAGAGTCAAGCCTGTCTCATGGGGAATTTCTCAACGGCACCACTCTCCTTTTCTTCAGCACTGATGTTGCTTTCCTCACTGTGCTTTCAGGATGCCTTTCTTGGCTCCTTGCTCTCTCTGCCTCCCCGGCAATCTCGTCTGTCCTCGAGACCACAGTCAGTCTCTCCCATGCTTTTCTTCACTTTCTGTGTCTGTCTCCTGATATCTCTAGATGATACCTGTTGCCTGCAGAGGGTCTGTGAGCGACCCAGACCCATTCCTGGACTCATCTCTGCCCAATATGGACAGTGAGCCAGTGTGGGCTCAGGGCTGGTGTGCAGATCCATCGGCCCCTGCATGGTCCACGGATTCACATGGACCAGCCTGTGTGACTATTTCGAAGGTATTTGCGACTCGAATGAACTTAAGAGTTCTCCTTTACTGCTGCAGGCCTGGAGTCCCTGCAGTCTACTGTATCCACAGACTTGCTGCGGCTTCTCCAGGGTCTGCTCCCACTGACTGCACCTGACCTCACCACCAGGATGGGAAGTTATTCGAGCAACTGGCCTCTGGAATATGCAGCTGCTTAGGCTTCAGGGTGCATAGATCTTCAGTTTTCTGAATGGGTTTAGTTTCATGATCTTACTGTTTCCACTATAAAGTCGGGGAATATTTTTGGAGCTTTCTCTTTCAAAACAAAATAAAATGTGAAATTTCAACAAAATGGAGGATGAAGACTACCATCCATGGAGAACGTTCTCTGTTCACATGGATATTCCACCCTCCTTCTCTCCCTGGACACATGTGTCTCAAATCACACTGTACATCACAATCATTGGAGGGTTTTTAAAACTCAGATTGCTGGAACTCAACCCAAGTAGGTCTGGGGAAGGAATAGAGAATTTTCATTTCTAAGAGGTGATGTTGAGCTGCTGGTACAGGGACCACACATGGAGAACAGGATTCAGTGACATCATCAAGCTGATGTGAGACAAGGACAGAAAGCTCAAGGTCCTTATCCAGTGTCAAATCCAGACCAACTTCCCTCCGCCATCTTGCTTCAGGATGTTCCTCTCCGCCTCTCTCTGTCATGGTCAAGTACACACATGCTGGTGCCCCACAGCCCACTGTTATTGGGACACAGAGTTCCAAGCACTCCAGAGCTCCTTTCACTGCCTCATCTCTAATGACATTATTCACTACTTCATCCTTAGTCATTCACTTCCACACCCCGATCCTATCTTCACCCAAAGTTCTCCTGCTCCCCAGTCAGTAATTCACAAACACCATATTCCCACCACAAATTTCCACATTTCCAGTTTTTACACAAAGAAATCCACTCGAAATAACCGTTCTTCAATAAACTAGATTACTCCAGTAGGAATATCTTCACAAACTTCTTTCTTTTCTTCTCCTAATCTTTTCTAGTAATCTCAGATTCACAGTCCATCATTTCAATCATCCACTGACCATACTCCCAGATACTTTATTGCCATCATATCCACCCTGCACACTTCAGATGATTTCAAATATCTGCCATGTCATGTTGACACTTGCCATGAACAGAGAATGCACCAGGAGCCTGTGGATCAGAGAATCAACAGCAACCAATGGACCTATATGCATTTCTCTAATGCTTCCTGAATGCTCTGCTCATTTTTTCCATTTCTTGAGTTCCATAAATCTCTATATTCCGACCTCCTCCATATTTCACAGATAAATTGTTAACCACCAGACAAGAACTATTTCACTCTCTAGTCATCAGATCTACATATATTTCTCATAAGGAATACATTTATCACACCTTTTCTGTTGTTATATCCAAAGAAATTGATTTTTTGGCTGAAACCACTCTGATTTTTATCTTATTCTTCCATTTTAATGACATTATGCCCTCAATATTTGTTGTGCTTTCCATAACTTCCCTACTGGAATCATCCCTCAAGTTTCAAATATGCACAAATCTCTACCATCTACAAACTAATCTCTCAGCCAGCCTTCCTAATAGTCCTCACCCTCCACGCCCCTCCTCTCCTCCTCCTGCCAGGGATCCATTGTGAAAAGTTCACATATATCCCAATGCCTCTGTTTCCAGGGTGCCCACCCAATCCCATCCCCATTCTGTGGATGCTTCTCTTGCTAACCTCACAAGCCATGTCTCTCACTAATCCACTGGGGACTTTTCATGATTTTTCTGACATGCTCTGCAGTAGCACGTGACATTGCGGACTCCAATGTCATTTTAAGAGACCATTTGTCCTTGGGATCCACTACCCTACACTGTCCTGCTCTTGCCTGTCTAAACTTCCTGAGTAAGTTCCAGGCTTCTCTTTTTACCACCCCACAATGACTGATGCTTCCAGAAGTCAGCCATGCTCTGACACCTCTTTCCCAATCTGCACCCTCCTTCTGGGACAACCCCATCCATTTCCCTGGTTTCAAATACCACTAATGAGCCAAATATGTCCAAAGAATCAGCAGAGACCTAATTCTGAACCCCAGACCCATTTATCTACCTGCACATTCACCACATAAGTGATAACTCACAATGATCATGTCCCAAGTCGAACAAGTCACTTACCCAAATAATTGGCTTATCTCTCAGTGTCCCCAAACTCACTTATTTTTGGTAATAAACTGTCTACCCCTGAGTGTCACTCTGGACACCTTGCCACCCCACACTCACATATTAATGAACCATCCATCCACCCTTCTGAATCTACCTACAGATTATCCACTTCTGATTTATTTCTAATCACCTTTCAGACCTCATACAAAATATCACTTCCACACAGTGAACACTCCTGCTCCAGTAACCTAAATTACAAAACTCCATTTTTCCTCTTTGTTGATTTTTTTTTATTTTAGTTATATGTGCATTATTATCTATTTCTTTCAAGATTTAGTTCTTTCTCACTAAATTAGATATCCCATGAAGACAAGACTAATGTGGATTTTCCAAATTTTCCCACAATAGTGTTCACATATGGCTTTGCACACAAAGAGAGCTCACATATATTATGTGTACAATATACAATTTATATTCATATACATATAAAATTCAAACACTAAATCATTGCTTCATGAAATATTTTAAATCCATCCACTTAACTATTCTCTTTTTTTTCCCCGAGGGAGATCATCCCTGAGCTAACATCCATGCTAATTCTCCTGTTTTTGCTGAGGAAGACTGGCTCTGAGCTAACATCTATTGCCAGACCTCCTCCTTTTTTTCCCGAAAGCCCCAGCAGATAGTTGTATGTCATAGTTGCACATCCTTCTAGTTCTTCTATGTGGGACTCGGCCTCAGCATGGCTGGAGAAGCCCACCTGGGGTTCCGAACGACAGTCGCCAGCGGCGGAGCACACACACTTAACCACTAAGCCACGGGACCGGCCACTCCACTTAACTACTCTTGTGCAAATATACCACCTTTAGGTGGTACACTGCAATAAATTAGCAGGAGTAGCTTAAGATTCTAAATCCTTTCTCCTGGTAATGCAATCATGAGATTCTAGTCACAATGATCTGTTTAAAATGCAAAAGTGATCAGTCCATCTTAACTTTTAAATCCTCCATTTCTGTCTTCAGCACATATTTCTCCTGTTGTCTTATCATAATTATTAATATTACCCTTTTCATTCCCTGATATGTTCCAGTTTGGAGGGAAAACTATTTGGTCATTCTATTTTTAGAGCACTTACTACATGCAAAGCTCTGGTGTAAAACCTGTGATCTACAAAATAACTAAACAGACTTACTGCCCCTGTTTGATTTAGTCTTAGTGGGAGGAAAAAGATCATAAATGGCAAAGGACGTATAACACGCCATGTAGAAATCACTGCTGTGATGAACAATAAGGCAGAGAGTGAGAGTTTGAGCTTGAGCGCATTTTCAAATTACTTGTGTGTGTGTGTGTGTGTGTGTGTGTGTGTGTGTGTTTGCACGTGCTCATGCCTGCTTCCTGGATGGGATGAGTTGCTTCCTCCTTGGGATTGGGGGAGCCTCCTATGCCTCGGGAATGTTCCTCCATGTGCACTTAGTACGCACTTTGTTTTCCATGTGTATTAGTCAGGATTCTCTAGAGAAATACAACCATAGAATATATATAAACATATAGAAGTGGAAATTTATTTTAAGAATTGGCTCACAAGGTTATGGAGGTTGAGAAGTCCCACAATATGCCATCTGCAAGCTGGAGAACCAGAAAAACCAGTGATATAATTCAGTCAAGTTCTGAAGGCCTGAGAACCAAGACCTCTGAGGTCCAAGTGGAGGAAAAGGTCGACATCCCAGCTCAGGAAGAGACAATGGATTCAGCCTTTCTTTGTTTTTTGTTCTATTGAGCCCTCAACAGATTAGATGATGCCCATCCACACCACTGTGGGTGGGTTTGTTTATGTAGACCATGGAATCAAATGACAATATCTTCCAGAAACATTCTCACAGACACATCCAGCAATAATGCTTCACAGTCTATCTGGGCACCCGTGTGTCTAGTCAAGTTGACAGCTAAAATTAACCATCACATCATGGCTCTATCCAAACAAGATTAACAGAGATATCACAACGTGACCTATGTCATTTAAATTTTCCAGAACACATGTTAAAGTAAGTAAATACAAACAGATGAAAACGGATTTTATAACATTTTCTTTAACTCAAGAAATATAAATATTATCATTTCAAAATGCAGTCCACATCAGTACAAAGAAGAAGATACTCAAGTTTTCTGCCCCCTCTGTCTTGCTGGTGAATTTTAATGAATACTGGCTCCTCATATATCTTAATATAATCCAATGTATAATTTTCTCCCATCTATTTGAGCTTTATTGGATCAAAAGGAAATCATTTTCTCATTGTCAAAGTGCTCTGCTATCTCTTTTTTTATAAATTAAAACGATATATTGTGTTTATGTTAGAAGTGAAATTAAGAATTTAAGTTATTAAGAAGGAATTGATTCCAGCAAAGGCTGGTTTACTAAAATGGAAGACAGTTCAAGAGCAAATCTCCCAAGAAAATCATAGGGCCAATGGCATTGGAAATTTCAGGGTAGAATTAAAAGACACATGGGGTGTGATTAAAAGGAGAGTAGAGAGAATGTGGGGAGAAATTGATATCAGAAGTGAAAATACACAAGCACGTTCCAAGTTGATGAGAGACATCAATCCACAGATTCAATTAATTCAACATTCCCTAAGCAGAGTGACTACACAGGAAATATTAATGAACTAAACTATGGTCTAAAAACCAAAGTTAATGTAAAGGATTTTAGGGACAAGAGAGGCCAAATAAGCAAGAAAAAGGCCAATTGGTGATTTCTAACCATAAAGAAAATAAGATAGACATCCACAGAGCAGCATTTTTAAAATGCTAAAAGAAATCTCATGTCAAACCAGAATTCTACACCCAGCAACAATAGTGTCCCAAATAAAGATGTCCTAGAAAAAGTTAAAGTGAAACTTTTCATTGTTAGCAGCCTGGAATTAGACAAAATACTGCAGTGAGTTATCACATTCAAAGGAAAATTAACCCAGCTTGAAAACCAGGAATGCAGGAAGGACTGAAGAGGAAAGGAAAGGATAATTTATAAATAAATATAAATGAATTTTATTTCGGGATATAATTCTAGAAATCTCTCATGCAGATTAAAATATATGTAGAATGAAATGCATGAAAACAGTAATACAAATGTCAGGAAGGTTAAAAATATAATTGAAAGTGTTGAAGGTATTAGTATTTGGGGGAGATGGTAAAAGTAATTATTCATATTAGACTGTATTAAGGATTCAGAATTTAACCATTAGTGCAATTAAAGATTTCTATATGATTCCAAGTAATAAGTTTATAGAGGAAATAACAGAATAACAAAAGAGTTAAATCAACCTCAGTGAAGTAAAGAAAGTAAAGGAATATTAATTATTCAGGTCAAAGGGAAGGAAAAGAGTAAGACGGTTGAAATAATTACAAGTTTACTGGTAATTACATGAGATGTAAATGCACAAAATACTAATTTCTTGTTAACGGCTGTGTGATATATTCTAGAGTATTGTTAATAAATATTTTGGACATTCTTTCATTGATAAACGTTTACACAGTCTCTATTTTTTCCTATGAAAACATAAGTGGTATGGACATTTTTGTACATATAAACTTCCATTCTTATTTTTAGAGAAGGTATCATTAGTGGAAGAAAAAGGAAACATTAAAATGTTGATAGAAACTGTAAATACCACCTCCCCACACAATTGTATCAAATGTTTTCATACCAACAGTATCTGACAGTATCAATAACCCAACTTTTTTTTTTTAGGTATAAATCTTTAGGAATCTCTCAAATCCCATTGATAAGAGACAGATGTCTCCCCTGGATTATCCACAGATTGGATTATCCACTCCCTTCCTCAATAAAAGGGGAATCAGAGGCAGAAGTCCTTGCATTTTCCAGCATTCCACGGGCTGTCTGCACATCAGGAGTTGTGTGAGCAGGACAACTCTGAAGCCATGGAGGAACCTGCATGGGCCTGTTTTCCAAGCCAGCCTATTCTGGTGAGCGTGGAATCCATATGGACAGCAAGAGTGTCCATTTGTACACTTTGTCCTTCTGTGAAACTTCTTTAAGTGAGCAGGCAGTAGCTCTTAAAACAAGAAGATGCCTTATTCAAAGTTTTTTCTTATGTGTTAATATTTGTTAAGTAATGATCAAGGTGTCGTACTTTTCTGTATAGGGAGCTTCCTTGGGATAATAAGCCAGACATTTGTTTAGTTTTGTTTTTAACCAAAAACATCACTAGGAAGTGGACGTAGTATTCATCTCTACACTGTTGACATTGTTCTCATCTCTGGAAAATCTTTTACCCACAATGTGATTGGTCTTTTTAAAAAAAATTCAGTTCTGTGCTCAAATATCACCTCATCAGTTAGTCCTTCCCTAATCTCTGCATCATCTAATTATAGGTGGGCCGGCCCCCCTGGCGTAGCAGTTAAGTGCTCACGCTCTGCTGTCCGTGGCCCAGGTTCAGGTCCTGGGAAAGCATCAACGCACCACTTGTCAGCCCATGCTGTGTCGGCTTCTCATATGAAGTTGAGGAAGATGGGCACAGATGATAACACAGGGCAAGTCTTCCTCAGCAAAACAAAAAAGAGGAGGATTGGCATGGATGTTAGCTCAGGGCTAATCTTCCTCCCAAGATAAATAAATAAATGAAATAATTGTAGGTAATTTCTTTCCCCTTTATCCCTCCTTACTCTTCTTCCTCCATCCCTCCCTCTGTCTCTCTATCTCTGTGTAGCCCTTACTGTTTATTACAGGATCTAATTATACCTAACACTATATTAGACATTCATCCATCTCTTTATTAACTCATTCCTCTCACAAAGATTAAAATAAACAGGGGAAATGAATTTTTAAGTTAAATTCTGGATCATGGGTTTTAGTACATAACTTGGCTTATAATAGGTGCTCTATAAATGGGAGGATCAAACAATTTTCCCTCCAAACTGGGACATGTTGGAGAGTGAAAGGGATGGTATAAATGATTATGGCAGGACAACAGGGATGAAGTCAGATGTATGACTTCACTTTTAAAAAGGATCTGAAAACAGAAATGAGAGATTGTAAAGGAAAGGTGCACTGATTAAGTTTACATTTTAAATAGATTATTGTGGCTAGAGTCTTAAAATGAATTACAGACAGAAAGGATTTGCAATCTTAGTGATAATTTATTGCCGTATACCACCAAAGAGATTCTATCCTTGTATAACTGTAGTTGAGTGAATTTGTTTGAAAGCTTTAGAAAGTACTTTTTGGAGTTTGAATAATTTCTTTCAATAAATATGTTGTGCACCTTCTAAGGGCAAAGCAGTGAGTGAATACGGCAGTGTAAAACATTAAGTCCACATCAGTCTTCACTTCTTGGAGTATCGAATTTAGTGAGAAAAACACTATGAGAGAAATAGATGATAATACACACAATTAAGAGCTTTAAATTTAACAGAGAAAATGACATTAATTTTGATGGCGGGATAAGGAAAGGTCACTCTGTGGAAATGGTATTTTGTAGGAAATCTGAATGGTGCTCAACAATTATTCAAAAGTGGAGAATCTTTAGGTGGATTCAGGAGGGTAGATGGATGGTTAACTGATATATGAGTGTGGGGTGGCAGGGTGTCCAGAATGACACTCAGGTGAAGACAGGATATCAATACAAACAAGTGAGATTAGGGGACCCTGAGATATGGGTGATTATTTGGAAAACTGGTTGGTTCAATTGGGACCTGCTAACTGTGAGCTGAGTCATCGAGTTATCACTGATGTGGTGAGTGCGCAGATGAGTATTTGGATCTCAGGGTTGAAGCCAGGTCTGTGCTGATTCTATGAGCATTTCGAGTTCATTAATGGTATTTGAAGCCAGGGAAATGGATGGGATGGCCTAGAAGAGGGTGTGGATGTGGAACCAATGTGAGAGCAGGATTGATTTCTGAGAAGCGTCTATTGTGTTAAGTCAGATGGTGGAGCCCAGATTAACAGGGAGGAGTAGGAGGAGAGAGAAAGAGTCAGGAGAGAAAAAATGGTTTTTTACAGTGGCTAGAACTATGTGATGGGAATATGGTATGTGTGAGTTATTTATTTATGAACAGGAGAATATTTGAGTGAAGATGGGACTTGGGTGTGCAAGTGAAGTGAGCATCAAATTGCTAAGAGGAAGGTGATATCATTAGAGATGAGGCACTAAATTGCTATGCTCTGGGCACACAACCATCTAGTCTTCATAGTCCTTTCTGTCCTTGACTCATATCATCTTGATGTCCCAGGATCTAGTTCTCAGTGTGTGGTGCCTGTGCCAGCAGCATCAGCAGCAGCCGGGAAGACTTAGAAGTGCAAATTCTTGGCCCTCCCCATGCCTACTTGGGTTGATGTCAAGCAAACGGTGTTTAAACAACCCTCCAAATGATTTTGATGCACAGGGCAGTTTGAGAGATACTTCTCCAGGATACAGGAGGGTGGAAGATCCAAATGATATGAGAAAATTCTCTATGGCTAGCAGTCTGCATTCCACATTTTATTCAAATTTGACATTTCATTTTGTTTTCAAAGGGAAAGCTCAAAAGAAATATGATGCCCCAGACTTTAGAGAAGAAAAGATAGGTCCATTTAGCCAAGACCAAGTGGAAACATCGTGAAAGGTCTGCACTTCCTATAAGTGCATTTTAGGAGGTCAGTTTCCTGGCTGCATTTTCAAGAGGATAGTTACAAGGATAACTTCCCACCCTGGCAATGAGGTCAGGTACAGTCAACGGGAGGAGACCTTGCAGAAGCCCCAGCAAGTCTGTGCACACAGGAGACTGCAGGGACTCTAGGCCTGCAGCAGTGAAGGAGAACTTTTAAGTACTTTTGATAGCACAATTACCTTAAATATAATTGCACCAGGTGGTCCAGGTGAATGCCTGGGCTGTGTTGGTGCCGGGTCTCTAAACCCCAGCCTCAAGCCCACTGCCACACAGTCTGCAGACTGGGCAGAGATGATCCCAGGAGTGGGTCTCAGTCTCCCCCACCCACTCTACAGACAGCCTGTAACTTATGGAGAGATCCGCAGACAGAGTCAGAAAGTGAAAAAAGCAAGGGAGACTGGCTGAGGCCCTGAGGGCAGAGAGGTTTGCCAGGGAGGCAGAGAGCAAGGAGCCAAGAAGGATGTTCTGAGACCCGATGGAAAATAGGAGAAGGTCCTGCTGAAGAAGCCAAGAAGTGTGGCCCCAGAGCAGTGGTTCCCCATGAACAGCCCCCAGTTTCACTCGCCTGATTTAATATCACTCTCTCTACTTGCTCTGGACTGTGATGCTTTGTCATTTTATAATTGCACTTTATTAAACTCTTTTGAAAGACATAAATGTGAAGAGTAGACTGTTGGGTGGGTGAGAGATCACATTTCATGTGACAGGAAAGAAGATCTTTACGTGTCCTGGTATACTGCAATTTCTGCTTATCATGATTTTTCTTCACTTTTATATTAAAGGTAATTTGGCCTCAGGGATCATTTAGTATTTTTAGTTATATTTTTTTTAGAATACTTGCACTCAGGAAAAGATGATACCTATTGTAAAGAACTTATTTTTTAACCTTAAATTAATTTAATTCCATAAAAGTCTTACTTTACTAAGCTTGCCTTTATATCTCATTCTAACATAAGTTGTATCCTTTTTTTGCCGAATGCTAACTCAAATACAAGGAATTTTCTGGACTTTCTTGAAGACTTTTGATAGAGCAGTCTTAGCAGTCATGGGGAAGGAAGCCCATTTCAGAGGGTCAAAGAGTGACTGAGAAACAGAAAGGCAGAGAGTGAGTGGAGGTGGACAGCTGTGCCTTGTGCCTCCTGACAAAGGCCTCTGGATTTAACACAGTCATGGCTCCCTCCCAGAGCCCACAGCTTTGGTGTGGGGCTGACTGCTCCCTAGGACTAGGGTGTTCTAATTCCTCATTGTGGGCTAATCTGCATATTCCAATCCCCAGGTGTCCTAGGACAAGGGGTGTCAAATGGCCCTCTCTGACCCTACAGGATCCAGGCACAGGCCCCTTTATGGAACAGGAAGAGGATCTGGGTATACACGGGGTTATTACCTGGCAGACCTGGAGTTATGGGGAGTGGAGCTGAATGAGGTCACAATGTAGGAGCCGCTGACACGGTCTGAGGCCATCTGGGAGGACAGCAGAGTAAGGGTGACCATGTTAGATTGTCAGGACAAGACCTGCACCCTCATTTGTATGCTGCATCTGTGTGCTTCATCACAATCTACTCCTCAAGTCTCATTAACATGAGCTGATGTCTTCCCCCATTACATCTTTTCTTCCCTCGTATATTCTGTTAAATTGTTTTAGGTTAACATCAGTTGGGTTTTTGCTCCATACCTCTAAATTATTCCTGACGAATTTGTAGATGTAGACCATGATTTCAGTGAGTTACATTGAAAAATGAAATTGTTCACATGTGATAATTTCAGACCTGAGAAATTTAAATGATGGCATCGGACGTGGTCCTTGATCTTCAGGACATCCATATAAGCCACGTGATAATCAGAATTTTTAAGATAAGGTACTATTAGGATTTGATGGTTTGAGTGAGAACAAAGGGGAGCCCTAAAATTGATTCACAGTTTATCAACAGCAGAGAATCTTCCCTCACCTCTTCCAGCTCCTGGTCGTACCTGCTTCCCTGTCTTGTGGCAGCAGATCTCCAATCTCTGCCTATGTCTTTCATGTGATCTTCTTCCCTCCATGTGTCTGTGTCGTCTATTCTTCTTATAAGGACACCAGTCATTGAATTTAGGGCCCACCCTAAATCCAGGACGAGTTCATCTGCGGATCTTTAATCACATCTGCAAAGACCCTGTTTCCAAATAAGATCACATTCTAAGGTTCCGGGTGAACTTGAATCTTTGGGAGACGTTATTCAACCGACTACATCCTCTACCCTCAAGTTGAGGTTGGGAGCTGGCTCAGGCAGACCAGAATGTTAACGATATCGGAGGAGTTGTTTTCACCAACAATATTGGAGTTGTTTTCCTCAAAAGTACTTGATTCAATGTAAAAAACTTAAAAATCATAATTATTTGAAATCGTGATAGTGATTCTTAAATCATATGGAAGAGAAATTTTACAAAAAGAAAGAAGAATTTTTGAGAACCAACCACCAAACAAAATAAACATGAAAGAGAAAAAGGACAAAGGTACGTATCAAAACATCTCCCTAGTTCTCTTAACAAATCGGCAAATTAAGGTACTCACAGAACCAGTCTCTCCACCGAAGCAACCGTTCAGTTGGACAAAACTGACAGAATCAAGTGTTTCAGAACTGGGAAATATAATAAGGAACTTACGGCATCCAGAGGAGTGATTAATGAAGGAAAACGTGGCTGAATTTGGGTAAGAAAGCACTGTGGTGTTTTTGCTTAATGCCTACCCACTGCCATTCTCTGGTACAGCGGAGGATGTGAAGATGGGAGCCAAGAATCCTTGCATGGCTCCCTCGAGCCAGAAGACAAATACTAACCTGCTTCTTAAAATAGGGTGATTATGTGACTGGGTGGTAGTGATCTGACTTTTGGGTCCCTGAAGGACCAGCACAGAAGTTGACAGGTATTTCTTCCCCTCAGAGTGGAGGGACTTTCCAAGTGGTGTCATTGTCTGATGAAACATTTAAAGATCTATGCTACTGGTAGATGACTGGGCAATTGGCTGGGGCAGGAGAGAGACATAAAAATCCAGAAAGGAGGCATCTGAGGAGGAAGTTTTTGGGGAATGAAAGCTTAGAATGGCCACTGCATCTACCAGGGAAGCTGGAGAGCAATGTGCACGCCCAGGATTGGATGGGTGCTCAGACAAGACCTGAGAAGACCTGGGCTGGCACCTCTGGCAGATTTGTGGGCCCCATGCAGGTAGGGGGTGAAGTCTAAGGAAGAGCTACAGGGGACCAGCTGCAAAGACTGGAGAGATTTTAATTTTTTCTTTTTTTAAAATGTATTGTTTTGGATTCTTGCATTTAAAGAAATCTCTGTCAGGTCGCTTGCTCATTGTTAAGATAACTGAAAAGTGATTTCAGTGACCACACACATCAAAGAACATAGTCTTTGCAAAAATCGTTTGAAAAGTCGCTAAACAAAAGGATGATTGCAACTCATAAAAAGCCACAACAGCAAAACCTGGAGAGCAGGAGAATCTGATTCTCACAACGACCACATTGTAATACGCAAAATGTCCAGTTACCACTACAAAATTACAAATGATATGAAGGTACAGGGAAGTACAGCCAGTTCATATGGAATAGAATGGAAATTGACAGAAGTTTTTCCTGAGGAAGCCCAGGCATTGGACTCATGAGACAAAGACTTTAAAACAACTCTCTTATATATGCTCAAAGGGCTAATGGAAAGTAGGGACAAAGGACCCAGGAAAATAAAGAGAATAATGTCTCAATTCACAGAGAATATCAATAAAGAGATAGAAACTGTAAAAAGAACCAAAGAGAAATAATTGAGTATTACCCATGCACTTCTCCCACCTCCAACCTTAAACAACCACAAATTTACTTCCTGTCTGTACAGATTTGCCCATATTTGACATTCCATGTAAATGGAATCATGTAATACGTGGTCTTCTTTGACTACTTGCTTTCACTTAGCAGGTCTTCAAGGTGCATCCATGGTGTTGCACGTGTCCTTCATATCTTTATGGCTGAAGAATATACAATGTACAGAAATACGGAGCACCTTGTGTTTATACATTCATTAGATGATGGATATTGGGGCTACTCTGGTCCACCTTTTGCTTGTCCCACTCTCACCTTCAAAGCCCAACATCAATGTCTACCATCACCCTTCAGTATTCACTGCCATCCAGTCAGCTCAGGTCTGCTTATGCACTAGGTCTTCTCAATGGAAACACTGTTGGATCCCTTAGCAAGGGCCCTAAAAGGCAGAGGTTGGGACAGATAGTGGCCACCTCGCTGAAGACTGTCAAGTCCAACACATGCTTTCTAGAGCTGCAACTTTAACATAAAAAATGAGAGCGGAAATTCCCAACGTTGCTAACACAAGTGGTGTCCAGTGGTTACTCTTAAAACACTTAAAGTACAGGGCCTCCTAGTAGACATCTGTCATCCTTCTTGGTTTCTCAGCCACTGAACCCCTATCCTATGTTTGAGGGCTTCCCTCACTTTATGATCCTGGGGGGGAGACAACACCAGCTTCCAGATTTAAAAGCAGAAAATGCCAGACACGTTCATTTGCATCCTCCCCACTGCAACCAGGGCAGAGTTCCGTGGATCAGATGTACCCACGAAGACTGACCCAGGAGGTGTGACCGATGCACTGATGAGGATGGATTTGGACAACAGTTAATAGAAGCAGCCTCAGCGGTGCTCCAGCCCATCCCCATCCTCCCAGAGGATCCGTGAGCCATCACCGTATCAATCCTTCTGTTGCACACAATCAAGAGCCCTGAAAGAGAGCCTGGCGCTGGTGTTGGAAGTGGGGAGATGGTCAGGAGGGGCCCACTGTTCGCATTCCAGCCTTGATCTAGGCTGGGGCCCTCTTCCCAGACCCCCGGTCAGCCTGCGTCGTCACTGGCCCCCAGCGGCCTTCCCCACGGGCTGGGTCCGCGGGCTCAGCGGGGGTTAGAGACTACACCCCCGGGGTCAGTCCCCGCAGCGGACATCGGCGCCAGACTCCACGGAGCCATCACGTCCGAAGGATGCAGCCGTGGGGACACGCGCGTCCTCGTCGTGGGCGGAGGACACGCAGCTGTCAAGCCAGACTGCCCCGCGCCGTGGGTAGCGGTGGGGCCGGACGAGCTGGGAGGAGGGCAGCGGGGACCGGTTCCACGACCCTCCGGGGGGACGCTCGGGGCAGCTCGGACGCGTGGAAGGCTCCGGGTTCCGCGTCGACGGCCCCATCCAGTGCGGTCGCCTTCATTCTCTGCCGTCCTTGACTCCGCTTCCTTCTGCAGCGCGGCCAACAATCTCTCTTCTCTGGGCAGCCCGCGAACTCTCAGCTCTTCCCAGCGGCCCCTTGGCTCTGCTCTCTCCGCCGCCTCTCGCCGGTTTTCGGCTGGGCACGGCTCCTCCAAACAGGCGTCGGGCCCTTCCTCCTGTCCTCCGCTGTGTCTTCACATCTTCGGCTCTTTCTGTTTATCTTCATCTCTCTCCGCCTGGTTTCGGCTCCCGCCGCCTCTTCCCGCGATTCCTTGGCTCAGCGGTTTGGGTTCGTCTCTCTCCATCTGGTTTCGGCTTTCTACGATTTCACTGCCACAGTTCGGCTCTTTCCGTCTCTCCCCGCCAAGTCCCGGGCTCCGCTGGGCTCTCTCTGTCTGCCAAGGCCCTCGTGTACGTGGGTGGAGGTGGTTCAAATACCCCCCTCTTCACTGTGGTATGGGAGTGTCACTTTCTCTACATCCTAATACATCAACATATTAAGCAAAGAGTAAATGTTCCTAATCTGATAAATAAAAACAAGAATCTTGGTGTTTTACTTATTTTTCCTTTGGTGGACGAAGTTGAGAATCATCTCTTATACTGAGAGCATTCTGTATATTCTGTGAACTGTTCTTCGCCATTTGTCCATTTCTCCAACGGATTCTTGGTCTTTTTTGGTTGGTAAGAGTTCCTTAATATTAATAAATTAGCTTTTTGTGATGAGTTGTCAACGTTCTCCTCTTTTCCTTTTTTTGTCTTTGCCACTAGTTGTTGCTGCCATGCAGATTTTTTGAAAGGAAATCAAACGTGTGGATTTCGTTTCTTGTTTTATGTTATACTTTTAAAAGAACATCTTTTCTCTGAGATTATATATAAAATACTTATCCTTTGTTTTTTTCTAGAACTTTCACAGCTTTAATATTTACATTTAAATCTATGATAATCCCTATTCCACAGAACAACTGGGGGTTCCAACATGATTTTGTTAACCATTCGTTTTTTCTTTCCTGCCTTAACACACCACCCGCACCCACTTTATTGGGAAAAATGTTCAGGCATGGAGATAATTTGAAAGAGTTGTACAGTGAAAAGTATCGTTATGGACAGAATTCTGTCCCCTCAACAGTCATGTGTTGAACCCCTAATCCCTAGTACCTCTTATTGTAAATTTATTTGGAGGTTGTGACTTAAAAGAAAGTAACTGAGATAAAATAGGGCAATTAGGGTGGACCCTAATCCAATGTCATCAGTGTCCTTATGAGATTAGGACACTCACACCAAGAGACGCCAGGGGCACGCATGCACAGAGGGATGACCACGTGAAGCAACAGCAAGAGCATTGTCATCTGGAAGCCAAGGAGAGAGGACTCAGGAGAAACCAATCCTGCAGGCACCTTGGTCTTGGACTTCCAGCCTCCAGAATTATGAGAAAGTAAATTTCTGCTGTTTAAGCCACCCCGTTTGTGGTACTTTACTAGGGCAGCCCTAATGAAGACAGTCCACACCTATATTCCATCAGTTACAATTTACTATGTTTACTTTGCCACCTCCATCCATTTATCACCCAAGAATCCATCTCTGTTTAATGCATTTTGAAATAGGTTGCAGACAACAGTAGACTTCACTCCTAAACATGTTAGCATACATAGTCATTAAAGTTCAAAATTTGACTGAGGCTGGAAGAGCTTCCCAAGTGGCTCACTGAATGGTGAGCACTTGGTGCTGACAAGTTGGTTCCTCTCGACATGGATCTCTCCACAGGGCTACTTGAGCGTCCTCATGGCATGGTGGATGGCTTCCCCTAGAGAGGGCGCAATCTAAGAGACCAAGGAGGAACCTTCAGTGTGTTTTATGATATAGCCTCAGATGTGAGACACTGTCATTTCTGCAGCACTGTATTGATCACTTGAGTTCATGACAATTCACTGCTAATCGAATGTGGGAGGAGACTGTACAGGGCATAAACACAGGTGGAAAGTAGCATTAGTGGCTATCTTGGCTGCTAGCCTACACACCCATCTTTCCTCCAGGCCAACTCTCCTCATCAGCCCAGAATTCCTTTTCTTCTGCTCCAGCTCACCCCTGAGAACCTGGTTTGATTGAAGCTGTTTTGGGCCTCTGGAGTTCATTGCTGTGTTTCGGACAACGTGGAAGGTCTCATCTTTCCCTTTACTCTTGCTCCTCTCCCCTCTCTATCCTTCTCAGTCTCTCCCCCAGCTCCAGCCTTCCTTGGCTCCTAGTGATTCTTTTAGCAGTAGAGGATATTCTGAAGGTCAGCAGGATGTGCAACAGATAAGAGGGGTTTGCTGGAGCAGGAAATGTGGGGGGAAAGTTTGTTTCCTGGGCTCCTGTCACCTTCTGTAGAAGGGTAGCTTGTGGGTTGTTGGTGGCTTGTCAGGACGACTTCTGTATTCCTTATTCTGAGACTGGGTCCTTCACATTCCCCAGGGCAGGGGATATTAGATGGGGCTCCATCTATCCACTACAGTTGAGGACAGAGACACCTACACAGCAAGAGGAAGCTGAGGAGCTGCCAGCTGTGGCTCAGAATGTTCCTTGTGTTTGGGATTAGGGAGGAATCACCACAGGGGCCATCGTCTCCTGTTGGGAGGGACTTGAGGGACTTGCATTGTGGGATCCTCTCATTTGTGTTGAGTGCTGCTTGCTGATGCTTCTATAGACTCTTATCTTTTGATAATGGGAAGAGAGGGAGTTTTCTTTTTCTGTACCCTAAAAATTTAATAAGGATCTAGCCATTTCTTTTATTTTAAAAAATAGAATTTATTATATGAACTCTATGTAAAGCAAACTGACAAGACTGCCCTAATAATACCTGTGACTTAAAGAGCTCAGTAATAACTTTTACAGTCTCCCAGTTGACAATTCACATCATTCTTGTTATATGATATACACTGTTTCATTCTTTTTTCTGAATTCCTTCTCTTTCCAGCTGACTTTGTAGAAGTATATGTTTCCTGTTGTTGCAGATTGTGTTCTTCAGGAAGCAAATGCTGAGATGGAGTTAGGATTGCAAAAGGTTTAAGAAACCTTTTGGCAACCCAAGGGCCCATCAAGGGGAGAGTAGATAAAGAAGATGTGGTATATATACACAATGGGATATTACTCAGCCATAAGAAACAATGAAATCCAGCCATTTGTGACAACATTGATGGACATTGATGATATTATGCAAAGTGAAATAAGTCAGAAGGAGGTCAAATACTGTATGATCTCACTCATTATGTAGTAGATAATAACAACAACAAACAAACACATAGAGACATTGATTGGATTGGTGATTACCAGAGGGGGCAGGGGGAGGGAAGAGGGTGAAAGGGATGATTCGGCACATGTGTGTGGTGATGGGTTGTAATTAGTATTTGGGTGGTGAACATGATATAATCTATGCAGAAATAGAAGTATAATGATGTACACCTGAAATTTATACAATGTTATAAACTAAAATTACTGCAATAAACAAAAAATTAAAAAAACAACAAAAGAAACCTTTTGCACTCCTAACTCCTGTGAAAATAACGAGCTGCAGGATTGGGCCAGGGGAACAGCAGAACGTTATACACACTTACCAAAGTCTCCACCAGTCTTATGGGGACCTGCAAAGCAAAACGTGCCCTCTAGAGGAGTCCATGTTGGGCAGAAATGCTAGGCCCTTGTACCGCCACCTTGCTCAGTCATTGCGTGTGGGCAACCTCAAGAAGAGAAAAACCCGAGGAAAGAGTGACCTGGGCTTGAAAGCCAAAGCAGAGCCTGAAAAGATGATAGCAGGACACCATCAGCTTATCACACGCCCAGCAATTGGGCAAGTCCTTTCTTGAATACTGCGTGTCCATGTCAGCCACATGTGTGTCTGAACCTCCCTCACAGACTGGCATGGCACCTTGCATATAGCCCTTGCACTAGTAAAGATTGGTTGGTTGCTAAGAGTATGAAATTCACTATTTACTACAACCAACCCTGCTGTGTCAACGCGTCACTGCCCAAACACACCTGGTATTACCTCCTGATGTGGTCAGATCTGAGTGTGGGAAGAAAAATTAACAAATCCACCTGGCCCCATGATCCACATGCTGAAATCTCACAGCAAAATCACAGATGAAATACCTTTACCAAAACCATATGTTGTATAGTTGAGTTGAGGAATTTCTTTCCCTAATTCCAGAATATCGATTTTCCTCTTATATTGCTGTAGACGTAATAAGATCAACTCCCCCACCTCCACTGGCCACTAAAGGAATAAAGAGAGATCATGAAGACAGAGAATTAGAGACAGCAGCATAGGAGAGATCAACCATTTTAGAAAACAGAAAGTGGATAGAGACGTGGCAATTAATATGGCAGAACATAGAAAGCTGAAGCCCAAGTTCTAGAGTGGAGAAAGCCAGCAAGAAACAAGCTGATTCCTATTGCAGAACTCTCATCAGCTCAGAAATGAGGCCCCTGATCCTCTGAACCGGGAGAGACTGAAAACGCAAAACAGCTGTGAGTCTTTAAAAGACGCATTTGAGTCCAGTGATCTGCCTCACTCCACGAGCCCAGGTCACAACCCACTGACACCTTGAAAGAAGACCAGAGTGAAAGGTTACTCCTGAGGTTAAACTTGACCTCAGGGACACCAAAAAACATAAAGGCAAAGAGTAGAGCTGGAAGAAAGCTGAGGAATCACCCAAAAAGATAAATGAGAAGCAGTTGAGCAAAGAAAATTAGAATATCAACCTGGAGGTCAAATATCTAATTAGGTGTTTCAAGACAAACAAAAACAACGGCAATGGTGGGAAGAAATGATCAAATAATCTAGCAAACATTCCACAAGCCAAGACTACACATTTCCAGGTCTAAAAGACCACAAATATCCAGAACAATGAATGAAAAAAGACACATCACCATTAAAGAAACAACGATTTAAAAACCTTCCTATAGAAGCACCAGGCCAGACAGGTTTACCATCAAATTCTACCAAACATTTCAGGAACCCGAGAGGTAATTTTCTGAGGATCTGTTTGACACTTACATTGGAGAACCTGATGTGTTGCCTAGTGAGACTCTGGTGACTGCTTTTCTGGGGGTGTGGAGACTGGGTTATTCTTTGCTGGAGATACTCATATCTAGTCTGAGGAGTCAAGAGACAAGCTGGGGTTTGTGTTGGTGAAAATGGTGTGGTATTTGTTGGCGCTCCTTTCTTCTTGGTGTATAGGGGCTTGTAAGTTGCTTTTTGGGGTTTCCAACATCTCTAATCTGGCAGGAATATGGGGGATCAATTGCTGAAGCTTCCATCATTTGATGGAGCCCTCATGATGTTGGGGATAACTAGGAGGCATGAGACTGAGGTTCCTGTTGTCTCTGGTGCTTGGAGGCTGGAGGACCACTGCTTGTATGGGGCTCCCACTTTTCAAGCGTTGGGGTGACAGGGAGGGGTCACTGGATGGAGGGCCATTGTCTCTAATTCAGGGAGAGGATTGGGATAACTGCATGAGATTCCACTTATCTTTAGTCAGGGAGCTCTGGAGGGGTCTTTATAGATCTCGTTTTTTCTGGTGCTGCGGGAGAGTAGAAGTCTCACTTTCTGGGTCTGCCTTTGTCTGTATTGTTGGCATAGACAAGGTGGGTCACTGGGCTGGGGCTTCCCGTTCTCTAGTGTTGAGGAGCAGCTAAAGGTGTGACTTATGGGGCTGCTGTCATTTCTAGAATTGGAAGTGACTAGGGAGTGCTTGCTGGAGTCCCATAATTTCTAGTTTTGGGGGAATGGAGGTCTTGATGCTCAGACCCCAGCATTTGTGTTTGTGGATGACAGTTGTTATCTGGGGTCTGGTTGCCTCTAGTTTGGGAAGGAACAGGTGGTGTGTCGCTAGGGCTTCTGTCACATCTGCTGTTGGATGCAGATTGTGAGCACCATTTGCTGGGGCTCCATAATCTCTAGTCTTGGGGGGTGGAGTAAGATTCCCTTGGAGGAGCTTCCATCATCTCTAGTTTTCAGGTACCAGTTCAACGTGTTTTTAAAAGCATTTTATTTTGAAAATATTTAGACTTACATAAAAGTTGTAAAAGTATACAGGATTGTTTTATTCAGTCAATATTCATTATATTTATGTACATTTTGTTTCCTGCTAATGATCATTCCAGCATTATGTGTCTTTGTGTGGAATTCTTTTCCTTCAGCTTGAAAATTCTCTTTTGAGTTTCTTGAAGTTCAGTTCTGCTGTTGTTTAATTGTTCTAGCTAGGTTTTTTTAAATGCCCTTTGGAAAATATCTTGAATTTGTCTGCATTTTTGAAGAATATTTTTCTTAAGTCAGAGAATTTTAAATGGGCAATTTTTTCCCCCTCCCATTCAACCCTTTAGCTGTCAGATGTCATTCATGTCTTCTGCTTCCAAAGTTTCTTTTGAAAAGTTTCCAGACTTACTATTGCTCTTATGAAAGAAACGTGTCCTTTTCCTTTGGTTGCTTTAAAGATTTCTAGTTTGTCTTTCATTTTCTACAATTCACCATGTTTCTTTGCTTTGATTCATAGTTATTTTGAAGTCTTTGTCTGCTACCTCCGGTATCTGGATTGTCTCTGGGTCTGCTTCTACTGATTTATATATTCATAATTCAGAGCATTTTCCTGCTGCTCTGCAAGTCTATTAATCTTTTATTGTGTGCTGGATCTTATGAACAATACCTCGTAGAAGGTCTTAGTCATGTTTCCTTCCTCTAACAATTAGGTTTCTAGTATGAATGGATCACCCTGAGCCTCTGAAGGCTAGGTTTGAGACCCTAAAAGGACATATATATTTCAGTTTTGCACTGACTCCCAAGATGTAATCCTTACTCTTAGTGTGTGGGACTGACACTTAGGCTGTGACACTTCTAGGGTCATAATTGAAAGCCAGGGCTTTTTTATTTTATGAAGGTCATTCCACTTCAGAAGAGTCCAAAAGCCAACCTCCCACTCTTGGCATGTGTGATTTCTGACATTTCGGCACAACATTCAGTTTTCAGTGGCTTTTCTCTTCTAAGTCTCCTAGTTTCTTTCCCTGCACATGCACAAGTGAGGTGTTATTCAAGGACCTGAGGGGGGATTTCTAGGCAGATTTTGGGGGCTTCTTTTTGTGAATCTTTATTTTTCACTAAAATATCCTTCAGAGATATTTCAGGGTCAGGTTGTATTTCCTCTACCATAGCCCTGGAATCCAGTATTCTTCCAGAGATCCCTGGTCCCTTCCTTTTTCTTTAGAATAGTATCTTAGAAACCAATTTCTGGGTGGTTGATAAGTATTCTCATTATTACTGGCGTGTCGTTCTTCTAGGCATTCTGACCTGACAGGCTTTGGAAAGATATGAAGCTATACTATCCTCTACATACTCACATTATCTATCTATCTATGTATCTATCTATCTATCTACCCATCCATCCGTGAAAAGCGTGAATTGATAATGGTAGCTCTTATTCCAATCAAATGCCTCAGTTGGATTGGAACAAGAGCTAGTCTTCTCTCTTTCCTTGTTTATAACATCTTTCTTTGACTGAGATACACTGGCTCTCATCATCTACAATATATTTACTTAGTTGTTCAGATCTGGTATACGCATAAAATAGTTTCAGAATTGCTAACCCATACCCTTCCGAGAAACATTTTTCATGAACTAGAGTACAGGATTTCTGATCAGTTCTTTTGATCCAGGCTTACAGGATCTGGTAAAACATATTTTTCCAAAGTAAATTTGCTTTCATTTTCATATGCTTCATTGTGACAATGTTATTCATTTGTAATACATTTAGATTCATTTGTTATAGCTTGTTTTCCGTTTTCCGTTCCATTCACTACCAGGTGGATTAATTTTTTGAACTTACAGTAATATCCACTCTGGGGTGTACAGTTCTATGGGCCTTGGCTAATGCATAAAGTTGTGTATCCATCAACACAGTCATGATCGAACATGACACACACATGAACTGCCTTGATAGGAAAATTCCATCACTCCCAAATTCCTTTGTGCAGTCCCTTTGTAATCATCCCCTCTCTTACTCTTTGCCCCTGGAAACTATTGATTTGTTGTCCTTCTGTACAGTTTTGCCTTTCCCCAAATGGCGTACAATGGGATTTACAATAAATGGCTTTTTGTCTCTGGCTTCTTTCACTTAGGAAAATGAATCTGATTTAAATTGAGGCATATGTTACACATAGCACAATGCATAGATCTTAGGTGTAGAACTCAATGCGTTTTGACAAATGCATACACCTATGTAACTTATACTCCTTTCAAGATATAGAACGTTCTCCTGACCCCATAAAGTTCCTCTATGTCTGTACTTGGTCAATCCTTACTCCTGCCTCACCCCTTCTCCACAATATGAGGTTAGATGCAACCACTGTTCTGATTATTTTTCCTATCACAGATTATTTTTTGACTGTTCTTGGAACTCATACACATAGAATCATACAATATTTACTCTTTTTTGTATGTGGCTGATTTGCTCAGTATAATCCTACAATGGATTTTAATTAATTCACAATAAAAGATGAAGTATATAATGTTTCCTATATACTGGGAGTCTCATAAATGTTTTACATATATTAGCTGATTGAATCCTTAATACAAATCTGTGAAGTAGGCACTCTCATTGTTCTCATTATACAGATGAAGAAACTTTGGCATAAAATGTTTGTTACTTGCTTGAGGTAACCATCTCTGAAGAAGAGAACTGAGATTAGGCAGAAGAGATTGAACTGTGATAAGTTAAAAATGGAGACCCCAGTTGATCCCAATGGGAGCACTGGAGCTGAGGTGGCCCTTCAGTGGTATCTCAAATGAGGCAAAGGAATTGACCTTTGTATCCTCCCCCCATGAATCAGTCATTGGAAGTGGGCTGCCATTGGGAGTGGTCACAATCTTAGGTGTGGCACTTTCCTTTGGCCCAAGGAAATTCCCTGAGAGGTTGGCAGGATGAGCCCTTAGAAGACTTTCTGCAGTTACAAGAGCGAGCGACTTAGTCCTTAAAGAATAATCTAGAAAATATATCACTGTCTCCATTGTGGTCCACCACTTATGCCACTCAGATGCACTTGCTTCTTACACTCAGTGCACAAGGATTCTGGTTGGTCATGTTGACTGGGGAAACTTAGAAGAGGAAGATCAGTGGGACAAATTACAGACAACTCTTGACTGCACCTTTTCTTCATGCTCCAATTGATACTTACCATCCCACTACTCCTACTGTCCCATTTAGATTCCCTTGACCCTTGGCAAGCACCTCTGGTGGTCTGGGTGGCTTATCAGGAGGGAGGATCCACTTCCTCATCCCTGAGTAATCTGAACACCTGGTCACCACTCCCTTCACAGGATACAGCTGCTAAACTTAATTATTGGGGAAAGAATATTAAAAGACATCCCAATGGATTACCTGAAGGCCAAATGTCTTCTTTGCCCTCACTCTATAACAGAAGTCCCGTGTCCTCTGGATGAATTACTTGTGCCAGAGGCCATAGTGACTTCTTTCCTTCTGTTGGTCTCATAAGCAGTTGTAAAGTTCAATGGGACTCTGACTTTGTTTCCTGGTAGAAGTATCCACCTCTGGGAACTAGGACCTGTTGGTTAATTATTGTTTGCAATTCTTCCCAAGAACCCCATAACCCATCATACGTGAAGAACACCTGCAATGGCAACTATTTTATACTACACCTGGGAGTATCCATGCTTGGATTGCACCTAGGACAGTGCAGTAGCTGATGGGAATCCTGGGCAGGGCTATGGACTTTCCACCCAGGTGATTGACAAGAGTAGATTCTCAGGCTAAAAAGGGCTGCACAGTTCAGAATATCTTCCAATGCCCCAGTAGATCCGCCTTCTCTATCTTGATTCACCCAGGAAGGTTAGGGAAGATGAACTACATCAGCGAGCTTTCTTGCCTTAAGGATTTGGCTGGGTTTAGTCAATGGAGAGCCTAGACATGATATCAGAAGGATGAAAGAGAGTGACATCTGGTCCTGGATATTTCTTGCAGGAGAACTTGGGGCTGGATGCTACTTCTGACCTCCTTTCAGCTCCTGGAATGCAATTCCCTCCTCTCTTGTTGCTAGAATTGGATAATTGCTCACTCTCCTTACCCCTTCAGGCTCATGGGTGTTAATAGAGCCCTACACTTACCAGCTTACTGGGTACCAACCACCTTTTGTGGATTTCTTACATCCTGTCCACAACTCCGAGAAGCCCTTGTGTGAAAACTCTACTTGAATCATCCTAGTCTCAATGTGTCCTCTGTTTCCTGCTGAGATTCCTAGTGATATGCCAACTCATTGATAGAATAAGGAAAAGACCTAATAGTGAACCATAAAACCCAACAAGATCAAGACCCATGAAGTCTCTGACCACATCATCTTCTACCACTCCTTCCCTGTCCCACCATGATGTACTCCAGTCACACTGGCCTCCGTTTTGTGGACCTTTGCATGAATAAACTGCTTTAGCCGCACAAATTCATATGACTCACTGTCCCAACTCGTGAAGGTCTCTGTTCAAGTGCCCCTTAACTAAGACTTTTTCCCTTCTTATTCCATGTAAAATAGCAAGATCCCAATCCCTATTAACTGTCTTAAAATACTTTCATTTTCTACATAACACTTATAGTAACATATTTTCTTGATTTTTCTATAATCTGTCTTTCCCCTATTAGAACTTAAGTGC